>NC_077234.1:61202952-61395452 GCF_027887165.1 Monodelphis domestica
ACCTTTAGGTACCTTATATGCCCAGGAATCATCAATCGACTCTAATATATCCAGGGATTTCTTATGTGTTTATTCTAGCCTGGAAGTTCCTTGAAAGCAAGGACAATTTGATTATGGAAACTTGTATTGATCAGCAATTAGCCAGTGTGGTACTCCTAATAGCATGATTGTTGGTGGTGATAATAATAGTATTTATCTAGCACGCTATGTTCTGGGTACTGTGCTTATTACCTTATTTGATCTTCACAACAAGCTTCAGAGGTATGTACTCTTATTATCACCATTTTATTATTTATTAATTTATTTTTAAAATCTTCTCTTCTATCTTAGAATTGATACTAAGTATCTGTTTTAAGGCAAAAGAGTGGTAAGGACAAGGCAATGGGGATTAAGTGACTTGCCTAGGGTCACATAGGTAGGATGCGTCTGAGGTCACATTTGAACCTAGGACCTCCTCACTCTAGACTTGGAGCTCTATCCATTGTTCTACCTGACTGCCCCTGTCCCCATTTTACAGTTGAGAAAACTGAGGCAGACAGAAGTTAAGTGACTTGTTTAGTCACACAGCTAGTGAGTATCTCAGGCTAGTTTTGAATTCAGATCTTCCTGACCCCAGACCCAGATCTCCACCCACTATACCTGGTTCCTTTTTTTTTTTTTTAACCACAGTCCCTAACATTTAGCATAGATGTCTACCTAAAATAGATATTGGATATTTACAGGCTAACTGACTTTTCAAAACTTGCTAAAGTTCAGCCCTATTTGGCATTTGGTGAAGTAACAGTGACACCCAGTGGTCCTCCAACTTAGTCACAATCGAGCAGCATTTAAACCCCCCAGAACCATTTTTATAACATCTCTCAATCATTCAATTAAATGGTTAATTAATACTTGGAGCAAGCCTATGATGTGCAATGCCCTGTAATGATGGGTGTTATGGGGAGTTACATAAAATGTAATGTTCTAGGATCTTGACAATTAGAGCTTCGAGAGATTTCATTAATTGTATTATACAATTTTACAAACTGAGGACCCAAGAGGGAAAGTGATCTGTTCAAGATCCCACAGATAGAGTGAGAATTTGAATAAAGATCCTCTGGCTCGGAATCAGTTCTCTTCCCACTACAGTACACTGGATATAATTAAGTGATCAACTTTGTGGCACAGTGTCATGGATGTCCACAAGAGAAGAGCATCAGTAAGAGGAGTTGGTGTGATGGCAGTATATAGCCTGGCCAATATCATGAACTGTAGATTTCTGAACTGATACAGGCAATGTTAATTGGATATCTTAATTGTGTGGCATCACCACCAGGGTAACCAAAAAGGGGCTACTGGGCTAAGTTGGAAGCAAAACAGGTCAAAGGATAGGGCTGATGATTGTTGAACTCATAGGAGGGGAGGGGAAAGGAAAGGCAGGGAAAGAAAGAAAAGGGAGGGAAAGAAGGGAAAAGGAGGGAGGGAAGGGAAAGGGAGGAAAGAAAGAAAGAAAGAAAGAAAGAAAGAAAGAAAGAAAGAAAGAAAGAAAGAAAGAAAGAAAGAAAGAAAGAAAGAAAGAAAGAAAGAAAGAAAGAAAGAAAGAAAGAAAGAAAGAAAGAAAGAAAGAAAGAAAGAAAGAAAGAAAGAAAGAAAAGAAGAAAGAGAGAGAGAGAAAGGAAGGAAGGAAGGAAAGAAGGAAGGAAGGAAGGAAGGAAGGAAGGAAGGAAGGAAGGAAGGAAGGAAGGAAGGAAGGAAGGAAGGAAGGAAGAAGGGAGGGAGTGAGGGAGGGAGGGCATTAAAATTAATGAGGATTCATAGAGTTAAAGAAAGCTATAGTTAGGTGGAAGGTTTGGGTCTCACCTAAGAAAAGGTGTACAATGTGGATGGACAAAATGTAGAAAGGAGGTAATTCCAGATGAAATAAGAGATGTCAGGAAATGCTTAAAGGTGGGGATAAGGGCAAGACTTAGATTGGAAAATCTGTGTTTAGAAATTGTGGTAAATAAGTTTGGATAGAGGTACAGTCATAATCTGGAGGATTTTTAAAATTGGAGGTGAGTTTAGACTTAATCCAATAGGGAAGAAGGGGCTATAGAATATATAACTTCTCTTCCTCAGCTTCTACAACTATAAAACTAGAATAATAATAATATCACCTAACTCTCAGGGATCAAATGGGATAAGATTTCAATAAGCAGTTAGAACAGTGCTTGGCATCTATTATGTCCTATATAAATAATGTCATCATCATTATTATTAATATTATTATTATTGAAGAAACTAAGAAAATGCAAGTTGTGTTGAAAGAAGATTAGCTTTGCAGTGAACTCTATAAGGTGGACTGGAGGGGAAAGAAGCTAGAATTAGGGAGAGAGGAAGATGTTGATCAAAATAAGAGCAACTATGGAATCCATGCTAGGATGGTGGCAGCAGTATGAAAAGGGAAGTATGTATATAAGAAATGTCTCAAATTTTAAAAATCTAGTCAAAATACTGCAGACTCCTCTCTCTCTCTCTCTTTCTCTCACCCTCTCTCTCCTTCTCTCTCTCTCTCTCTCTCTCTCTCTCTCTCTCTCTCTCTCTCTCTCTCTCTCTGTCTCTCTTGGCCTCAGTCTCTTGGTCTCTCTCTCTCTGCCTTAGTACAGATGATCTTAGTACAGATGAAAAAAAATACCTCTCATGCTCTGATGGCCAACTTTCTAGTGATACATTTATATATATATATATATATATATATATATATATATATATATATATATATATATATATATACTTAATTCAGCTGGTTCTAGGGCAGAAGACCCCTAGTTTATTGCTTTCCACTGGGGCTAAACCTATTAGAACTTGTGCTGTGCTCAAATAAGTCAGCAAAAGAAAGTATTTATTAAACATTTACTATGTTCCAGACCCTATCCAAGGTCATCTCCATGCCAGGATGAGACATCAAAGTTGGAGTTTAATTAATAAAAGAAATAAAATAATCCAGCTATACACTAGAACCCTCAAACTTATTTATTTTGTTATTTGTCTTTCTTTTTAATTTACCTCTAGTGGAGAAAATGTTTGGGAGTCAAAGAAAAACACAATATAGAATTTAGCCTCTAGCGATTATTGCAACTCCATTTAATTCTTGACCATTCCCCAGTGGTGCTGAAATTCTTTATTTTCTATGTAATAGTTGCTTTTTTGAAGCAACGAGATCAATGGCCATTTAAAGACTCAACTTTTCAAAGACTCTCCCTCTCTGTCTCTGTCTCTCTGTCTCTCTGCTTCTTTCTTTCTCTGTCTTTGTCTCTGTCTCTCTCTAGTATGATTAAATAATGGTCAGTCCTCTTGGCATTGATTAAGATAATTTCCGGACTTAGACATCTGTGAAAGAATTTGTTGCTATTTGATGGCAGCACAAGGCAGGCCTAATGTGCTCTTTCTACATGGAGCATGATTTCCTTAATTCTTTATTTATATAGCTATCCTGAGATGGCAATGCTGTGGTAGCCACATTAGATGGGCACAAATGACTGTTTGGTCTGAACAAAGCTTCTGCTCATTATAGGCCTTCCAACTGAAATAAAGGGAGAGAATCCTATGGCTTTGCATGGTATGCTAAAGTCATATCAGCTGTCAAATCTATTGTGGATCCTGGGTTCAGTGAATCGGTTTTCCTACTGAACTCTATAAACTATGCATTGAATCAAATGTGTACAGTAGCAAAAAAATTTTTAAACTAAAAACAAGTTAAATATAACAGTTCTGGAAAATATGTTGCCACTGTGGGTGTTGTATACTATTCCATTTTAACATGGAGCAATTTTTCAGGGGAAAAAGTTCATTAAATATGAAAATGGTTAAATTATTCTGTACTTATTTTTCTTCTTTGAAAATATAAAGCTCACTATTACTAATTCATGTAAAATTTCTTTCTTGCATAATCCTGAAAATAAGCAAAAAATATTCATCAGCCCACACAATCTTTCTACATCCCATCTTCTGCCATGGCTGCCATCCTCCCCGCCCCCCCCCCCATGATTTCATTGGTAAAGGGAATACCCAATAAGCAACATTCTCTGGCCAGGGAAGGTCAATAATGGTTATGCAACTTCAGAGAAGTCAGAAAGGATGAGGAATAAGAAAAACTCTCAGGATTTTGCCTGGGACATAGAGTTTAAGTGTCTTGCCAGGGTTCCCACACCTGGGATGTGTCAGAGTTGATAGATAGTTGATAGCTCTTCCTAATATCCAGGCACTTCACAAACCATTCTACCATTTCATGGAGGTATAGTATGACACATCAATGAAATCAGTATTCTTTTTGTAATTACTCGAGGATAAATTATTTCCCATTTAGTCAGCACTGAAAATGTAAAATGAAATACTTTAAAATGATGTCTAGGCAGTTGTGAACTCCCTGTTTCTGTTCAGATTTTCATTTTAATTTCAAGCATTAATTTTTGGCTTTCATTTGAGTTCTGTTATCCTAAAGTCTTATGTTTTAGGTAGAGGATATAACTTCCATGAGAAGAATTTGGGAAGTCGAGATTTAAACTGCATGCTTGTCCAAAGGAGAGACACAGCACACAGGGGAAAAAAAAAACAAAACAGTTTATTTTTGAACCTTGTATAGGTATGAGGAACTCTAGGTGAGGAAATTTCCATTAAAATGCACAACTGCTCTATAACTTAAAGTCTTAGAGAGTTATTTGGGAGCACTGAGTGGTTAAGTCACTCAAGAATCAGACCCATTCTGAATGAAAGGTAGGATTTAAATCCTGATCTTTATGACTGAGCATAGCTCTGCTATATCACATTCTTGTACAATGACTTTAAAGGGAAAAAATTAAGGAGTTTATATCTAAGTAAATTATTCTTTTTGGCATTGTCTATTTTTTTACCTTTCTATAGTGTATGGGGTAAATTAATATACACAGGGCAGAATTTCTATAAGTGTGACTCACATCTCTTTAGGCTTTTAAAGTTTACAAAGCACAATCTGGACAACAACAATGGCATTAGAAGCTTCATAATGTTCTTCCTTCCATTCTTTACACATCACTGTCTTCTGTAGTACTATTATATGCCTCACACATGAGACTCCAGCTCCCATCTTTCTGTCTTAGCACTGGTCATCTTCCATTCCAGGAATGCTCTCTCTCCTCATCTCTTCTTAAAATCCCAAGTACTATTTTCTTACCTAGTGTCTTCTAGTTGCTAGTACCTTCTCCTCTAAAGTTGCCCTTCTATCCTCTTTGCATATATTTTATCAGATTATATATACATATATCAGAATATATATATATATATATATATATATATATTTGTGAGCATGTTGTTGCCCACATTAAAATATAAGCTCCTTGTCTGAACGCAGTCCAAAGCATAGAATATTTCACTTTATTTCTTTTTATTTTCCTTTTTTGTTTGAGATCTCTTCTAAAAATAATTAATATGAAAAAATATTTTATATGATTGTACATGTAAAATCCATATCAAATTGCTTACCATCTCAAGGAGTGGGGAGGGGTGTATGGGAGTAAGAGAGGAAGGGTGGGAAGGAGGGAGAGAATTTGGAACTCAAAATTGAAAAAAATTAATGTTAAAAATTATTTTTACATATAATTAGGGGGGGAATATAATTACAAATTTAAAAATATAACACAAAAAAGGAAACAAAAAAATAAGCTCCTTGAGGGCAGGGGTTGTGCTTGCTTTTTCTTCACATCTTCAGCATATAGTACACACAGTGTCTGGCACTGTAAATACTTAACAAAAATTTGTGGATTAATTGATCCTTTTCAAACACAGTTGATTATGATCATATAGGAAGTACATACAGCTTTCTCCAAAGACCAATGTTCCATCCACCATGCTAGAGTGTACTTCTTGGGTACAATTATATCCTAACCCTCATTACTATCCACACTTATGTGCTACAGATTTCCTTTAAAGCACTAGGTTTGAAGAGGTTGTTGTTGTTGGTGGTGGTGGTGGTGGTGGTGGTTTTGAGGATGAGTGTCTCTATCTTGCCCAACCTAGAAGGGTAGCAGCCACTTACAGGCCTGATCCCATCACTGCTTTATGAGGCTTAGGGGTTTGATCTAATCCCTTTCCTTTTTATTTAAACAATTTGTTATCATAAAGATATTTTATTTTACCAATTACATATAATTACAAATTTCCACATACATTTTCCAAAGTTATATGAACCAAATTGTCTTCTTTCCTTCCTTTCCTCTTTCTGCCTGGAGCTGGAAATCAATGTGGTCTGGATTCTACATGTATTATCATGCAAAATGTATTTCCATATTGTTTATTTTTATAAGAGAACATATAAATCTAATAAATATAAATATAAAACCAAAACTCCAAAAGAAAAACCCAAGGAAACCAAAGTGAAAATCATATGCTTGCATCTGCATTCAACAATTCTTTCTCTGGAGGGGTATAGCATTCTTTGTTGTAAGTCCCTCCAAATTCTCCTGGACCATTGTAATGCTGAGAGCAACTAAGTCCATCCCAGTTGATCATTTCATAATATTGCTGTTACTGGATCCACTCCCTTTCTGACTTGTATCAATACACTAATCAATACTCCTTAGACCTGGTAGCTGCCCTCTCCATTCTGGGAACTCACCACGTTATTGCTGGGCTTGCTTTGGACACTTTATCAATGTTAGCCCTGTTGTAGCTGAGAACTCCCAAGGCAAACACCAGCCCCAGCCTTCCCTATAGAAGCAATAACAAGCATGTACCACCATTCCTAATTGAGATTTATTTTTAAAATTTACCAAGCAAGTTCTAATTTTCACAAAGCCTTGCCTTCATTTTCCTGAGCATTTTCCATGCTTTTAGATGAAAATTTGGCTCAAAAAGGAGGAAAATTTATATATACAAGATCAAAGTTGGATTTGGGAAATTTAGTTAGGGATCTCCAGTAGGAAAGAAAACACTTTTTAAAAAGCCCCAATTGAGCCATAAAAACTGGGAAAGAAGCCCAAGGTTATCAAAACCACCCTTGTTAGAGGTATCAGATCTATGGGGGTATTCACTGAAATCAAATAACCAAGGAAAAACAAACTGTTTTTCTTCTAATACTTCTAAATGCTCACTGTTTCCTAATTGAATATTATCATTTGTTCCAGTTGGTGGAGGCAAAAAGAGAGAAGTAGCCTGTTATAACAATCCAGGTAGTGCTTGGCACGTAGTAGGTACTTAATAAATGTTTATTGACTAACCGACCTTTTCAATGCCTCCTTTGTGGATTTATAACAAGAAGGAAAAGTAACTTGCTCCCTTCAAATGGACATCACAGAGTGAAAAAAAGAGCAGAGTCAGAGTGTCACGGGTTTACCTATGCCCAGGGCATCAGAACAAAAGTTTTCTTTTTTACCCCTCTGGGTTCATAGTACTGTTTCTTCTATAAGACCACAATGACTGTGGCATTCTGTGTTCTTATATCAGAGAAGAGAAGACTTAGAGAATGGGGAAAGAATTCTTTCCTCTGCACCGAAGATGTTGCACGTTTTGTTCCATCTCAGGCTCAGGGAGAGAATTAAGTCAAGGATCTGTTCCTCTGAACCATAAGGGCTACAGAGATTTGAGGGACATGGGAGCTATCCTATCATTTCAAAAAAATTAACTCTTACCTTCTGTCTTAGAATCAATACTAAGTATCAGTTCCAAGGAAGAAGAGTAGTAAGGGCTAGGCAGTGGGGGTTAAGTGACTTGCTCAGGGTCACACAGCTAGAAAGGAAACACATAGACACAAACACACAAAACTAGGAAATCTGAGGACAGATTGGAACCCAGGACCTCCTTTCTCCAGGTCTGGTTCTCTATCCACTGAGCCATCTTGCTGACCTTTTACCCCCATATTTTTACAGGAAATGAAACATTCCTTGAGGAGTTAATTAACTTTTCCAAGGTCACACAGATAGTGTGATTTTTATCCATCAGTATAAAGTCTAAATGTATAAAGGCACATAAAAAACTGAGTCTGATCTCAGTGAAGAATCAGGCAAAAGAAATTAAGGAAGAAAAGCAAAAACTGTCCACCTGCCTTCTCCACCCCCAGGTATAAAGTCCTGTGCCATGTAGATTAAAGAGATGCATCCAGGCAATTTTTCTTCTCCTGGTTTACTTATTATTATGAAGGGAACTTTTCCTGTTAGTTCTTTAATACTCTAATTCAAAAAGATCTTAATTTAATATCTCATTGAAGAAGAGAAATGACAGAGGGGAATATTTAATTTTCTATTTCCAGAATGTATGATTTTTATCAGGATGTATAATTCCTCCAGTGCCACAATTTGTAGCTCCTCTCTGTTTCTCGATTAAATATATATATATGTATATAAATATATATATATATATATATATGTTGTTCAGTTGTTTTCTGTCATGTCTGATTCTTTGTGATCCCATTTGGGAGTTTTCATGTCAAAAATACTGTAATGGTTTGCCATTTCCTTCTCTAGCTAATTGGACAGATGAGGAAACTGAGGCCAGCAGGGTGAATTGACTTATCTAGAATCACACAGATAGTAAATGTTTGAGTGTAGATTTGGACTCAGGAAGATGAATTTTCCTGACTTCACTGTGCTACCTAGCTACACACACACACACACACACAACATATACATATCTACATATATGATTGTGAGCTGCTGTAGCTGAAAAATTAATCACCCAGTAGTCAGTTTTCAGGAGCTGAATCTTCCAGATTTACCCCAAAGACACTTCAGATGCCAGGGATAAGAATCTACCATCAGATCAGTACTCAAAATCCTACTAGCTTGGGTAGGACCTGTAAGAATTGGTGCTTTGCTGCCATGGCATTTGAGATAGAGGCATGAAGAAAGAGAGGATTTGCAGGACAAGCCAGGCATGCAGACCAAGCTGGGGACCTGATCTTCCACAGAACGCAGAGTCATTGGGGCGCAACAATGAGGAATTGTGGCAGGATTTTTAGCAAAGTTAGAGGAGAAAAATCTGACTATATAATAGAGAATAACTGTGAGGACTCTGCATGAAGTCCGTCATTTCTGTTCCCATTAAGTTGAGATGTTTCCTTACTTAAATTTCTCTGCAAAATGATACAGGCCCAGGAAGGTAAATTTCTTAAGATTAGAGCACCTCTTTCAGAACTCTATCTTCTCTTTTTTTCAGGGCCAACCTGGGCATCTAGGACCACAAGGCCCCATTGGGGATTTAGGACCTCCTGGGCCCATTGGATTACCAGGAGAGAAAGGAATGAAAGGTGAGAGTGGTCTTCCTGGACTTGTGGGAGATAAAGGAGATAAGGTAAGATTTTTAAAAAAATAAATAAAAGATGTAATATTTGCTACTAACTAGTTAATGGATATTTTAAATACTGCAAATGCATTAGAAATTATATTTTTTAGTATAAAAAACTAAGTAAATAGTATGACTAAACTTTTTTTAACTCATGTATTACTTTTTTCATTAAATTAACTTACTTGCTATTCTATTAGTGTTATAACATTGACTGTGCATTCTGATATTTTTAGGGCCCAACAGGAGTACCTGGCTTCCCAGGTTTGGATGGCATACCTGTAAGTAACTTTTTTATATATTTTCCTAATTACATGTAATAACAACTTTCAACATACTTTTTCCAAAATCATAGGATCCAAATTGTCTCCCTCCTTTCATTCCCTTTCCTCTCCTGGAGATGGCAAACAACTTGATACATAAAGCATTACCATGCAAAACACACTTCCATATTGGCCATTGTTGTCATATCAAGAACCTTGACTCCATATTTTAAGTTATGATTTGACCATGACACCTAATAAGAGAAGAGAGGTGAACAATCTGAACAATTGACAATCTCCTATTTGGGTATACAGCAGCTTAAACTATTTCTTTCAATCTAATATTAATAATATATTTGCAGTTTGTGAAAGTGCCATTTATAAGTAAGTTATTTTTTTCCTTAGGGTCATCCTGGACCTCCAGGATCAAGAGGCAAACCTGGCATTGATGGCTATAATGGGTCAAGAGGAGATCCAGGGTTTCCAGGAGAGAGAGGAGCACCAGGACCAGAAGGTCCAGCTGTAAGACATTTTTTGCATAAACATTAGAAACTGGAGTGCCTTCTAAGAGCAAGCTTTTTAGGTATAGCCAACAAATGTATACTCAAGGCTCTAATTTGTCAGCTGCTTAGATCACAATCTACAGCTTGAAAGTCCTTGACTTTTAGCGTGTGTAGAAACCTTCTGGGGAAGCCTGAAGTGAAATGTTGTTAATAAAGCAAGATCCTATTATATCTCAATAGATATATCTCAATAGATATAATCAATATCACAGACTTGTGAATGTTAAAAAATTTCCACATTGGGGAATTCTCCATTGGAACAATTCCCTACTGGGAACATTCCCCATTTTGACAGTGAGAACTCTATTTGGATCAGAAATGGGAGGACCTCTACTCCACCCATACTTAAGACTGCTTTAGGGGAGAAAACTCCTTGCTAAACAATGAAAGTACTTTTGATGAGGCAAAAAGTTCTTTAAGCCATGCCTATTTTTAGAAGTAATACAAAGGGGTGCTAAGTACCTATTAAAGGTCAGGCAACTTGTAAACTTGCCAGGAGCAAAGAGGTGAAAACTTATTCAGAAGTTTTTTCTGGTACAAACTTACTAAAGGGATTAGTTGACCCAGCAGTGTTTTTAGAATGGGTTGTCCTTAGGAACATGTCTACTGTGATTGGTAGATGGAAGAACTTAGAGGAGGTGACATAGGAGAAAACCCCCTATATAAGAAAAAGCAGAAAGCTCTTATAGGAATCCTTTTGGAGAATCTCTTATGAGGATCCTTTTGGAGAAGCTCTTGAGAGAGGCTCTGGAGAAGGTAAGCTCTTGGAGGACAATCTCTAAGGAGGTCTCACTGGAGCTCCTCTGAAGGGACTCTGTCACTAGAATCCTTGCTTAGACAGACCTTGTGGTGAGTGATAAAAGACTGACTGACTGATCTCTCTTTCTCTTAAGACTCGGGTCTAGGCCATGTTGGCTTAAGGCCCTTCATACTTATTTCCTTTTTCTCTCTTTCTCTCTTTTCTTTAATTCCTCATTGTATTATTAATTAAATTCTCTATAAAACTCAGTGGACTTGGGTATATTCATAATTGGGAATATTTCCCTGGCGACCACCTTATATTTGATTTAAAACCAAGACACTGTAGTGAAACATATTTTCCGTGGTCACAATTTACTCACCCACTCTTATATCTACTACAATTTATATCTTCAACTATTTTACTCACTACAGTTTACAACATCAGCCATTTTAACTCTTACAGTTTATGACCCCAACTCTTTTAATTGCCACAGTTTATGGCAGACAACTATTTTAAATGTTACACTACCTACCTACCTACCTACCTACCTATCTATCTATCTATCTATCTATCTATCTATCTATCTATCTATCTATCTATTGATCTATTGATCTATCTTTTTATCCAACCATCCACCATCTCTGTCTTGCTGTCTCCCCATTTATCCATCTATTAATTTATCTATCAGTCTATCTATCTATCTATCACTGACCAATTCCTCTGTGATATGTACAAGTGGGGAGTAAAAGTTTGCAATGGATTTTCATAGTGGAAACATCTTTCTTGATTAATTTTCTTTAACTTAATTAAAGAAAAAAACTTAGGCTCAGTTATATCACTTAAAACATGAATAATACAAATGCTATGTACTTCCTCTGCATTGGTACAAATGAACAGGCAGCCTTTGTTGAGAGGAAATGTGGTATTAATGCAAAGAAAACTGAATTTGGCATCATTGGATCAAAGAGCATCAATGGACCTTAGAGACCATTGAGTACGATTTCCTCATTTTACAGATGAGAAAACTAAGGCAAAAAGAACCAAAGTGACTTCCCAGGGTCACACAGCTAGGAAGTATATGTGATAGGATATGAATCCAGGTCTTCCTGACTTTAGGCTCATTGCTGTATCCACTGCTTTATACTGTCTACATTCAAATCCTGGCCCTGCTCCTGCTTACCTTTGTAATAAATAATAATAAAGGACTATGTTGATTGGTAATTGATAACTAAAGATCAGGCAGTTAGGCAGTTTTCTTTCTTTTGCTTTCCCCCCTCCCGCTATACCTCCCTTCCTCCCTCTTCTTCCCTTTTCCTCCCCTCCCTATTTCCTTCTTCTGCTTTCTCTAAACCAACTCAGGGTGAGTTTATGATGTTTCAAATGAAATACTCTTTCTCTTCTTTCTCGTAAGTAGGGGTTTATTTGGGGAAGACAGGAAGGAATAGAGAATGGAGGTAGGAGGGTCGGGGATTTCCCTAATACTACAGTGAGTCTTAGATTGGAGGATGTTGGAATATAGTTCAATTGAGAGAAATGGCTGATAGGTCTGGAAGTTCAGTCACTATCATCAACAGAGCAAGTCAGAGACAGATATCTGGACTTTTGTCCTTCCTTCTTCTGCCTTCAAAGTCATAAGACTTCCTTTAGCTTGAGTCTCCAAAGACCAAGAGAGGAAAAACTAGCCTTCTTCCCTCATACAAGCCACACAGGGTCCAGCCAGCAGTTGGTTTTTGCCTCCAACTGTTTCTCCCAGTAACATTCCAAGTAGAACCCTCTCATTTGACTGACAGGTCATCACTCAGCTACTGCTTCTGCCTTTTTGCATGCTTCTCCAATTTCTCTTCCACACCTCATCTCTTTAGAGCTCAGTTTCTTAACTTGTAAAATGCAAGGGATGGAACAAATAATCTTCCAGCTCTAATATCCCATGACCCCTATGCATTGATATTACATGTCACTGAGCTTAGTGACTTTTTGAGGCAGTGGGGTATGTCTCTTCACCCCAACCTGAACATACTCATGTGGTCACTAAATAAATAATTCCTGATAATGATGAAAGGATTTTTTATCCCCTCTAAAGGATATAAAACTTTTGAGGTTGAAAACTACCAAAGTAAACAATACTTTGAGCCATGAGTCATTTAGTTGCTGGAATAGGCACTCTTCACATACATGCCACAAATAACTTCCTTTTCTTTGGGTTCACTAAGTCATTTAACTAGATCATTATCAATCCAAGATCCCAGTTTTTCATGAACTTATTCTTCCTTAAACATCTTGGTCTTGAACCAAGACTTACCCTTTGATATCTCATCTTTTTGGTGCTATGGTCCACCAATGAACAGATTTTCATTTTTTCTCCTTGTTTTAAAGGCTAGAAATACTTTGACCACTTAATCTGGTTTCTTGTGATGTTTCTGTCTTATTCATCATAAACTCAGTTTATTTCTAATAAGCTTTCTTTGCTTCAGAGCTATAGCTGACTTCTGATTTTGTCCCTGGCCTCAATGGAGTCAATTCAACCATATAAATTCAAATATGGAGGCAATTCAATGGAGTAAAAAATGGAATCAATTCAAATATAACTTTCATAATTAAAGCCTGACTTTTTTGGTGCTGAAAGTAAGATTAGTACTCATCATTTCATTGTTAAACTTCTCAGACTGTCTTTCTATCCATCTTCTGCATAGATAATAGATCTAAAACTTGAAAGCCCTGAGAGGCCATCTAGTCCTCATTTCACAGATGAGGGAATCTAAGGTCCAGAGGGGTTATGACTTGACCAAGGTCATAGAGAGATACTAAACATCAGAAGGGCAATTTTACCATTCAGTCCAGTGCCAAGCACACAGAGTACTTTGTACAGAAAGGACAAAACCATAGATAGATAAGTGGTCCAATGAATATTATCCTAAGTTTGGAGTTAAGAAGACCTGATTCAAGTCCCACCTCAGATACTTACTAATGAGATGACCCTTCACAAGTCTCCTGATATTCGTGAGTCTCCTGGTATCTCATCTGTAGAATAAGAGGGTTGGACTCCAGGTCTTCTAAGATTCTTTAAAGCTCTAAATCCAAACCTGTCCTATAAAATTAATATTTTTTACTCCATCCTAGGTATGTTATTACATGATCAAAGAAAGAGGGGCTACTTCTGTTAATATATTTTATTTTGAAAAATTGTAATTCAGTTGACTTAATAATTTATAGCTATTCATATCAGCAGTTAATTTTTCTCCTACTAATAACCCTTTTAATTTAATCCAAATTTCTGATAGATATTAAATATGTACATATATTTCAGAAACACCAGATAATTATAGTAAAAAGTAGTTATATAAAGCATAAATAAACAAAAGGACATGGTATCTGAAATTACTAGCTAGGCATCAGTAAATAACAGTTAATATGGATTAGAATATGTTCTAATAATTTTGTACTTTTTTTCATAAATGTTTGATTTTCAGGGTTTTCCTGGGCAAGATGGTGAAAAGGGGAATTCAGTGTATATTTCAGGTGCTATTAAAGGCCTTCCAGTGAGTATTCCAGTAGTTGTTGAACTGTCAAAGTGGTAACCTGTATGTTTAGTCCCAAGGGTGAATTGGTTCTTCTGAAAGTCTGAAAAGGAGAAAAGAGAAGGGAGAGTAAAATGACTATTCTAGAGCAGAAAAGAGGAAGAAGGGGAGGAACTTTTAATTTCTCCTAATTGGGAGATATATGTAGAATCTACAGACATGGAGGAAGGGCTGGACAGGAACCAGTCATCTGAGGAGCCTCATCTTATCTGAGCTAGACAAAGAAGGGTTGAACACATACCTACAAACACAAAGAGTTTGGTGTAGAAGTACTTGGAATTGAACAAGGAAAAAAAAATCAGAGATAAGGTGGGGTTAATAAGGAAAGATAGTATCAGGGAGGAATAATTGGAAATAAATCAAACTTTCGGATTCTGAATGGGGGTGAAAAAAGAGGAAATAAGAAAATAACTAAAATCCCAAAGGATCCCAGAGGATAATAGAGGAATGGCTGAACAATTTATAGTATATGAATATAATGGACAAAGGAGACAATTTCAGAGTAGTGTGAACTGACAAAGGGTAGTATGAACAGAGCCAGGAAAACAATTTACTTGTGCTAAGGTCAGCAACATTATAAAGAAAAACAACTTTGAAAGTCTTAAGAGCTCTGATCAGTGCAAAAATCAACCATATCTCCAGAGGACCTTTGATGAAGCATATTAGCTCAGGCTTGACAGTCAGTCACCAAGAATTAATTAAGCACCTACTATGTGCCAGACACTGTGCTAAACTCAGTGTGAGATTATAGGGAATTCTGGGAAATACCAAGGACTTCTGGGAATTGAAGTCTAGGGTTCAAAATCTCTATTTTTACAGAGGTCATGGACTGAAGGTTCAGAAACAGCCTTTATGTGGATTTGCATTGCTTGACTTTGCTATTTATCATGACAAGTTTGGGGTTTTTTTTTCCTCTCTCTATTTTTTTTTTAATTTGATGTTGGGAGTTGAAAGTTAGATTAGCAATAGTGATATGCCCCATCAAAAAAATAAAATAATTAAGATGCTTTTAAATGCACAGAAGGAAAAAAAGTTCAGAAAGATAGGTTTAAAAGTAAAATGTAGAATTTATTATATAGTTTTTTAAACCCTTAATTTCTGTCTTAGAATCAATACTGTGTACTTCTAGACCCTTCTCAGTCAATTCATTAAGTCAATTCCTTATCATCTTGGAAATTAGCTGTTTTGTGGATTTTCCAAAGCAAAATACTGCATATTGATTTTAAGGCAGAAGAGTGAGAAAGGCTAGGCAATGGGGATTAAGTGACTTGCCCAGGGTCACACAGCTAGGAAGTTACTGAGGTCAGATTTGAACCTAGAACCTCCTGTCTCTGGGCCTGGCTCTTAATCCACCGAATCACCCAGCTGCTCCTTATTAAAACTTTTTTTTTTTAAGTAAGTGGTATGAAATAAGGCTTTATAGTTTCATAGAGAATTTTCTTTTGAGTTATGGAAATGCTCTTATTGGTGTTTATATTCAGAATTTAAAAAGTTTAGTTTGATGAATATATGTTAAGCATCTACTATTTACAAGATACTATACTTAAACTGGTTAGAGTGGTTTAAGACTATGCCACTAGATGTAGACTCTAAATGATCACTCTAGTACTATTATCAATAATATGGAAATAGGTCTTGATCAATGACACAAGTAAAACCCAGTGGAATTGTGCAGCGGTTAAGGTGGGGGGAGGAGGAGAGTGAAAGAACACGAATCATGTAACCATGGAAAAATATTCTAAATTAATTAATTAAATAAATTTTTTTCAATAAAAAAGAGCATGCCTTTAAGAATTTCAAGAGCCTCCACATTAAGCCAGTATTAACATAAAAAAAAAAAGTTGTCCAGAGTTCTTAGCAAGGAGCTATTGTACAAAAAGTGTTCAATCAACAAATATCTAAGCACTAGTAAGCTCTTTTCTAAGTGCCAGTCACTATATAGATGTAAATACAAAAGGTAACCTTCAAGGAGCTTCTGTTAGAATAGGGTAGATAACATGTACATATATGAGTAGATATAGGGGGCAGCTGGGTAGCTCAGTGGATTGAGAGCCAGGCCTAGAGACAGGAGGTCCTAGGTTCAAATCTGGCCTCAGACACTTCCCAGCTGTGTGACCCTGGGCAAGTCACTTAACCCCCATTGCCTAGCCCTTACCACTCTTCTGCCTTGGAGCCAATACACAGTATTGACTCCAAGATGGAAGGTAAGGGCTAAAAAAAATATGAGTATATACAGAATAGATGTAGAATTAATATGGGCTTAGAAATGTATTGATCTGGTACCTAAATGTATGATTGGTTTCACAAGTTATCTTTCTAGTCAAAGGGAAGGATCAAAGGTAGAAAGGGTTTAGTGATATTGACAATTGGAGATTCAGGTTCAAATCTTGGCTCCAAAACTTATTAGTTGTGTGACTCTAGGAATATATTTTAACCTCCCTGAGTCTTAAGCAACTTTCTAAGACTATATATTAAATCTTAAAGCATCAGGGACCTGAGAAGGGGAGGGAAATGGGAAGAAGAGGTATTGTCAAAGTAAGGTAAGAATAAGATATACTAAAGTAGAGACAACACCTCAAGGCTGGTGCAAAGTGATTCTTGCTCATTATTTAAGAGATGGAAGTTACAACTTCAGCAACTCCCAAATGAGTCTGTAGATATGACCCTTATCTACTTTTCTACATCCTATTTTAACTGACCTTTCTACAGAGGGGAATTGTGCCATACACAGGTGTACATATATATACTCAATACCTGGTTGGTTACAAGACCTCTTGACTCATTCTATTTAGTTGCAGTGAACTCATGTTCTATGTCAGTGGATTGAGAATTACAATCACAATTACAAAATCATAAATCTTCAAAGTATTGAGGTAGGAGTTTTCAGATGCATGCCATCGGTTTTATTTATTTTACCAATGAAATGATTCCATTGTTACAGGGAGATCGAGGTGATCCAGGACCTCCAGGTTTACCTGTAAGTCTCTCCTATGGATTGTATGCTTCTAGACCCTTCTCAGTCAATGCATTAAGTAAATTCCTTGGTCCTTAAGTCAAATCTTGGAAATTAGCTGTTTTGTGGATTTTTCAAAGCAAAATTTTAATTTAATTTAATTTTAATTTATTAATTTGTAATTTATAGTTAATTTAATTAAATTTAATTTTAATTTTTTCCAAAGCAAAATTTTAATAACTGGCTTAATTTCTCCTGACATTCAGTTCATTCTGGGTTTTCTCTCAAATGAACATTTGACTTTTGACTTTAAATATAAGGTAAATCTTCTGGTCAAATAAAAACTACATAACCCCACAAGAACTTACATTACATTATCTGGTTACATTTTTGTAACCATTTTGTAACCATTTGTAATGGTTAGCATTACAAATCTGGTAAAAAAAAATGAATTACCTTATTTTGAATGATCCAAACATTATTATGGTTCTCCATTAGTATGATCAATATTTGACTGATGCTCTTTTCCTACCCTCACTTTCCTTTCCTGAAGAATTGCATCGTCATAGTCACCACCTTTATAAATCATCATGAGGTTGAAAGCAGAGGTGGGCTGCCTTTCTGATGATACACTTCTGATATGGCTTTCTAACTGAGTTTACTGTCTCAGATTTATGTAAATCTTATCCCAGGCAGAGAAGAATGAAGAATTCTTCAGAGGCAGAGAACAATTGTCTTTTTCCATTGATGATCCACAAGGAATACTTTTTGGTGCATGTAAACAAAAACATGACTTACTATGTCATTAAAATGAATATAAAATCATATTTGCAAAAGAAAATCACATTTAAGACCATTAAATCATCTCAAGTGTGCAAATTGCCCAATGAGAAAGAATGGTCCTTTCTCTGCCAGTCCTAGACTGAGAGGCAGTGGGAGAAATTGGGAAAAACTGCAATTAAATAAAAGGGTTTGAGTCTCAGTAATCCTGAGCAAATCACCTAACTTTGGGGGGCTTCGATTTGGTCACCTATAAAATGAAGGGACTGGACTAGATGGCCTAAAATGGCCCTTTCATGTGATGTTAACATGACATTTTATTTCAATGTGCTGGTAAGTCTTACAGCCTTAAAGTCAGTAAGACCTGAGATCAAGCGTTGCCTCTGATGGAAACTGGCTATATGACCCTCTTGTATTAAAGGCTAGAAATGTCTAACATGCAGCCCATGGATCCTTTATGGCCCACAACATACCCGAGTGAGACCCAAATCAGATTAAAAGGTCATTGGGAGATAGTTAACAAAAATAAATAAAAATACAACAAACTATAATAAATGTTAATATGTGGTTGTCAATATGTGCCCACAGGGATTCTTATGTATGGTTTAGTGAGCCCATTTCTACTTGAGTTTGATATCACTGTTCTTGACAATTCTAAGATAGTGTCAGCCCACATAGGCAGAAATTTCCTCACCAAGGGTTCCAACACCAATGAAATCAAAGGTCCAGTCCCCCATCCCTATCATTTATATATGATTATTCATGTGAATATTAGGGTATAGAAGATAGTCTTTAGAATAATTGTTCAGGTCTTTCAGTCAAGTCCAAAGCTGTGTATCTATTCATCTATAATCAACATATTTTATGTATTATAATTTATCTTATCTCTATATAAAAATAATCTATTATCATTTATTTTTGATGCCTTCTTTACTGCAGAAGGAGAGAGAGGGAGAGAGATATTTGGAAATTTTAATGTAACAAAAGAAATAACAAAAAAAGTATTTTCATGTATGAAACAATGTATAAAGGCACTATAGTATTGTGAAGAGAGCACCATATTTGGCATTCGAAAGACCTTTAATATGGTTCTATCTCTAGCACATTCTAGCTATGTAACATAGGTAAATTTCTTACCTTTCCAGTGTTCTCTAACATTACATATTCCAGTTAATGGATCTGCATGAGTGATAGGAATCTCTCTTCTGGGAGACCCCTGTATTGATAAAGTCATAGTTTTAGCTCTCTAAAGGGGAAAATAAAATAAGAAATCAAGTAAACATTGTTCTGATTTTTAAAATGTATTAAGCATATGAAAATTGAATAGGTACATGTAATTTTATTAATGGTTTTCGGGAGTTGCTTTTAAACAAGTGATCCCATCTTGCTTTTTAAGAAAAGCTATCCTCCCCCTTATTTTTTTACACCCTTATCTTCTCTCTTAAAATCAGTGCTGTGTATTGGTTCCAATGAAGAAGAGCTGTAAGAGCAAGGCAATGAAGGCTAAGTGATCTACCCAGCTAGGAAATGTCTGAATTTGAATCCAAGATCTCCTGTCTGTGGGCCTGGATCTCAACCCACTAAGCCACTTAGTTGCTCCCTAAACCTGTCTTTCTTTTTAAAAAATCCCTAAATACAGAGATTTAAAATTTAACAGGACACTTATGGATCAATGACCAGTGGCATCATTTAGAGAAGGGACATTTACCCTGAGCAGGCAAATTTTTGATTGGTATTCTGAGGTTTAATGAGATTGCAAACTAGTAGAATTCTATCTTATTTTTCCAAGGTTATTGCTGATAGAAAATTAAGCCTATGAGGGTTTTTTTTTTTTAGGAGACAGAGGGTGTTTTTATGCTGCTAGAATTACAGGTGGACTTTTGTGATTAGAGATAGAGAATTGGGTAAACAAATGCATTGTTTTTTCTCATGTACAGGGACCTCGAGGGGCAAATGGGTCAATGGGTCCAATGGGATTTCCAGGGGAACCAGGTTCTAGAGTAAGTGTCACATTATTGTTATAATCTTTTTAAAATGCAATTTAATTGTTTTTTGGTCAAAATGTATACCATAGTTATTGACTGTAACTTCAATTCCAATAAGATGGAATGTCAGTATTAATATATGTGTTGGCTAATATTTATCTAGTAATAAGAAAAAGAAATAATATATAAAAACTCCTTCTAGCAATATGAAAAATAAAAGTCGGTATGCAGAAAGAGAAGCCTGGACAGAACCAAGGATATGGACATAGGTGCTGTCTATCTCCATCTCGTACGTGTCAATGACCAAGAACAGGGCACTAACCTTCTGGGATCCTCAATTTTCCCTTATGTCAAAGGGTGTAAGACTATTTGCACAAAGGATTGATTTAATAAAAGCGTTTTTAAACTTTAAAATATAATGTGTGAATTGTTGCTGCACTATAATAATAATCAATAGTAGTAACAATAATAATAGTAAATATTTAGGGGGCATATTGGAGGCTGAGTGAAATTGTCACCAGATCTATAGAAATCTATTCCACTATTGGAAAACCATGTCTTTCTGGCAGTCAGGAATCTTGTCTTCCCATATCAAAAATAACAAATTCATATTTTTACATCATTGATTTGAAATTGAGGATCCACTTAAGCCATCAAATAAGGAGACCAAATACAAGAAAGCTTCAAAATTCTAGATCAACTGATTTGTTTTCTGTTTGTGGTTGCCTTTTTAGGGACCTCCGGGCCACCCTGGGAGACCAGGTGCTCAGGTAAGAAGAATCTCTGAAACCAACACATATACACAGGTGTAACTAATTATTCATGTTATTTTTAACCTTTTGGATTTTTCTTTCCCAGAAGACATCTCAAAGAAATTTAATAAATTCCAATAAGCTAAATGATTGAGTACAAAAACCACATTTAAATTTTTATGAAAACTAACTTCTTTCTTTTCTTTCTTTTAGGGTAATCCAGGTGTGGGAGTAAAAGGCCAAGTTGGAGATCCGGTAGGAATTGGCTATATTTAGGCGCCACCTAGGCATAAAGTTTCTCCTGGAAATTCCCTACATATGTTGATTGGCTTATAATAGAGCATCCATTTATTGTCTAGTCACTGTCCAAACACAGATCTTAAGTATTATGCTTTCTTTGATTCACAGCTAAATGGTGCAGTGGGTAGAGCATTAGCCCTGGAGTCAAGAAGCCTTGACTTAATACCCTGCTTCAAACACACAGGAATTTGTGACCTTAGGCAATTAATTTAATTTCCTATTCCAGACTCAGCTTCCTCCACTGTAAAATGGAATAATTTTATAGCTCAGATCTCTCTGGAATCTTGGGAGGATCAAGTGAGAGACATTCATTCAACACTTTGCATACCTTAAATAATATTGATGATGATACTATATAGATACCTGACTTCTGGCCATAGTGATTAGCATTATTTACAGGATACATTAAAAATACACTAAGTATATATTTATATTATTTACCAGATAACCATAACCTTTAGACTAATTCACATACTAAGCTTCAACTTAATAAGAAGGGGTTGAACATTCTTGACCCCTATCAGTAGGTATATTTTAAAGTTTCAAAGAAAAACTTCTGTATTCTTGTAGCAACTCCTAGTTTTACATGTTGTTTATTATAAATTCTTGTACAGGAGCAACTAGGATTGAGAGCCAGGTCTGGAGATGGAAGGTCCTGGGTTCAAACCTGGTCTCAGATACTTCCCACCTGTGTGCTCCTGGGCAAGTCTTTTAACCCTCTTTGCCTAGCCCTCACTGCTCTTCTGTTTTAGAACCGATACTTAATATTAATTCCAGGACAGAAAGTAGAGGTTTAAAAAAATAAATTCAAGTACATACTGAGTATAAGGCCCTCAGATTCACCCAGCTGAAATGACCCAGGTGCACAACCTGACATGATTATACAGATAGGCACTCACGCTTAGACACAGACACCGTCCTACTGAGGTTTGAAGTTGTGTTATTAGGCAACAAGTTTTTGGGAAAAAATTCAACATTCTGCAGCTATGAAATGGGTGTGATAGAGCTATGAGGCACTTTCATGGAACAGTCTTCATTACAAAATGGCAAGCACCCTAATACCCCATTTTTCCTAGCTGCAAGAAAAATTGCCTACAAGCTGTCCCAGGGTTCTATCTCCTGCTGCCATCTTTTCATATTTAAAATTTTAATTGTTCAGAGATAAGGAAGAGGACAGTTTAATTTAAATTTAAATTTTATTTTTTATTTATAGTTTTGTCCATTTATTTATTTTTGTTTATTCAATTATTTAATTTAATTATTTAAATTTAAATTTAACATTTCTTTTCTTGTACTCCTTATGGTTGTATAAATCTCTGATATTCTGAATTACTAGGTAGAAGGAGGGAAAGGTTATACATGATGCTATTAGGACAGAATTTTACATAGAACATACATGATACAAAATGCCTAAATATACACAGAGCATATATTCAGAATATATGCAACAATAGTTTGGAAGAAGAATTGCATTCTTTAAAATTTATTTTTGAAAATTTTATTTAATTAGTCAATTTAAAATATTTTTCCTTGGTTACAAGAGTCATAGTCTTTCCCTTCCCTCTCTCTACCCTCTCCCATAGCTGACATGCAATTCCGCTGGGTTTTACATGTCTTTGATCAAAACCGATTTCCATATTGTTGATGTTTGCACCAGGGAGATCATTTAGAGTCCACATCCCCAATCACATCCCCATTGAACAATGTGATCAAGCAGTTGTTTTTCTTCTGTGCTTTTACTCCCACAGTTTTTCCTCTGAATGTGGATCATGTTCTTTTACAAAAGACCCTCAGAATTGTCCTGGATCACTGCATTGCTGCTAGTAGAGAAGTCCATTACATTCGATTGTACCACAGTGTATCAGTCTCTGTGTACAGTGTTCTCCTGGTTCTGCTCCTTTCACTCTGTATCAATCCTTGGAGGTCCTTCCAGTTCATATGGAATTCCTCCACTTTATTATTCCTTTGAGCACAATAGTATTCCATCACCAACATATACCACAATTTGTTCAGCCATTCCCCAATTGAAGGGCATCCCCTCATTTTCCAATTTTTTGCCACCACAAAGAGCGCAGCTATGAATATTCTTGTACAATTCTTTTTCCTTATTATCTCTTTGGGGTATAAACCCAGCAGTACTATGGCTGGATCAAAGGGCAAATAGTCTTTTAGCACCCTTTGGGCATAGTTCCAAATTGCCCTCCAGAATGGTTGGATCAGAAGAATTGCATTCTTAGCCTTCTATAATGGTAAAGAAATTGTGGGTCCCTGGGAATGGTTTGCACACCTGTAATGCCAGCTATAAGGGAAGCAGAGACTGGCACCTTTTCGAGCTCAGGAGTTTTGAGTTACAGTGTCCTCTAGACATGGAATTATGCTAGGCACTAGGAGACAATGTCCTGTTAAAGAAAAACCAGTGCTGGTACAGATAACTTTCACTAGCTACTTAATATCTGTTTAAGGGGAGAAACTAATCCCCAAATAAATTCCTTATTCAAAAGTAACAAAATATTCTCCAAATATATTTTTGTGTGTAAAAATATATATACATATATGCACATGTATACAAACTTACATGCCACTCTTCATTAATGTGTAGTTATATCCACTTGATTGTATATGACATGGATATATAAATTAATATATATGTTGCAAACACTATCATGCAGTTAAACAGATAATCTTGGTTAAGCTATCAAACACATTGTCTCTGTGTTTTAATGCAAATAGTGTGCCTTAATTGCCTGCAGTTTGCAAAACCTGGAAGATCCAGAGATTCACAGTTAAGGAACACAATTAGTAGACAGGTCTTTTTCAATCCTTGAGTGGTTCCAAGCTACATGGGATGTACTGTCAGTCACCTATCTACTATGAGGTCAGCACCAATATGGTGGGCCTCTAGTAAATGAGAGAGAGAGAGAGAGAGAGACAGAGACAGAGACAGACAGACAGACAGACAGAGACAGAGACAGACAGAGACAGAGACAGAGAGACAGAGATAGACAGAGACCCAGAGACAGACAAAGGCAGAAAAGCAGAGGCAGAGAGAGACAGAGACAGATAGAGAGAAAGAGAGACAGAGACAGAGACAGAGAAAGAGAGAGAGAGAGAGAGAGAGAGAGAGAGAGAGAGAGAGAGAGAGATTATGGCTCAATCAACATAAATAAATCCTCTAGTCATTTCTACTAAATAACCAACTTAAAAAAGTGTAAAGGCATGACATAATTTTTAATTAAGTTAATGTTAAAAGATGGTGGAGTTTAATGTGTAATATTGAAAACTGTATTTAATTTATTCTGATACTTATTTCTAATTCATTCCATTAACCACAATTCTAAATTGAAGCATTGTCCTATGACTCTGATTAATGTAATCTTCCATCTTTGGATAATTTGACATTATAATTGTCTTGGTATCATTTGACTTTTCGAGGGTGAAGTTGGTCTTCAAGGATCTCCAGGACCAACTTTATTGGTTGGACCTCCTAGTTCATGTCTCATTAAGGGAGAAAAGGTATGTATATAGAAATCTAGAATTGTTTGTGCTACTTATGGCATTGAAATACATGGGAATGGGATATTATAATACCTCTACCATAGAACCTTATTCCATTTAATAAATTAATCAGTTAATGGGGCTCTGAATATCAACCCATGTTTAAATGTCCAGTTCACATTTTGTAACTATAAGAACCACCCCACCCCACCCCAGCCAGCAAAAATTCACCTTTGGATTCAATGTTGCAGAATTATTTTCAAAATTTATAGTGTATTTGAAAATAATTTGAATTATTTTCAAAGAACTCTTTGAATTCTATTTCCTTCTTCAAAGAGTCACTCTTCTCAGAAGTTAATGTCTGAGTTGTCCATCAGCTATCATGCTAGGTAGACCACATATTTTCTCCTTAATATCCTCTTACCAGCTTTGATGTTTCTACTACATTAGTAAATAGCCCACAGATTTTATACATATTGGAGTCATAGTCAGAAGTAAAACTATTTTAAAAACAGAAGAATATAACTGGTAAAAGAATAAATATCTTGTAAAATTCAATTCAGTTCATTTCCATTCATTATTTATTAAGTACATAACTCATCCTAGGTACTGTTCAAGGTGCTGCATGATTACATTTTACTTTGTCAAATGAACTAAAATCCAGTCTTGTAAACTAAGAATAAGCCCAAGTTTAATCTTTATGATTTTTTAGGGCATGAAAGGAATGCCTGGAGTCATTGGCCATTCTGGACCATATGGAGAAAAGGTAGTTAATCCTTTTTAAAAAATTATAGATTTTTAAAATTGTGTTATTTCTTATTCCTTTACTCTCTCAGTAGAATGATTTAGTGTTTGCTATCATTTCATGGGTTCTCATTTCTCTTATCAATGTCTAAGTCATTTTTAAGTTGTTTTTACCAACAATGACTGGTATCTCTTTTTTTTCCCCATATTGCTGAAAATTGGACATTTCACCTTTATGTTTCATGTGCATCTCCAAAACATCACCATATAAAGGGTGAACCTGGTATTGGGGTGAAAGGTGAAAAGGGTATTTCTGGATTGCCAGGACCTCGGGTAAGAATGATTTAAAATATATTTTTATTTGTTTCATCAAACATTTTCCAACTAAGTGTAAAGCATTTTTTAACATTCATTTAAAAAAACTTAAAATTCCAAATTCTCTCCTATCCATCCCCCCCTCCTTAAGAAGTCAAATAATTCAATATTAATTAGAGATGTAAAACCATGCAAATTATGTTTCCACGTTAGCCATATTGCAAAAAGAAAGCAGACAAAAAAAAAGAAAAATAAAGATTTTTTAAAAAGTATGCTTCAATCTGCACTCAGATTTCATCAGTTCTCTCTCTGGTGGTGAATAGAATTTTTCATCATGGATCCTTTGGAATTGTCTTGGACCATTATCTTGATCAGACAAACTAAGTACACAGTTGACCATTGTTATAATATTGTTTTCATTGTAGACAATGTTCTTCTGGTTCTGCTCACTTCACTTTGCATCATTTTACATCAATCTTCCTAGGTTTTTCCAAAATTGCCCTGTTCATCATTTCTTAGAGCATAATGGTTTTCCATCACAGTCATGTACCATAGTGTATTCATCTATTCTTCAATTGACAAAATACTTTCAATTTCCAATTCTTTGCCACCATAATAATCGCTGTTAGAAATATTTTTGTACAAATAGATCCTTTTTTCTATTGATAGATCTGACAGGTACATCTTTCCATGCTTCCCTAATTTACTGATATCATCTTTTATATCTAAATTGTTCATACATTTTTACCTTATCTTGGTGTATGAAGTAAGATGTTGGTTTCTGCCTAGTTTCTGCTAAACTACTTTCTGGTTTTTTGAGTAATTTTTTGTCAAATGGTGAATTTTTATCCCCAAAGCTTGGATCTCTGAATTAATCAAACATTTGATTACTATCATCATTTGCTCCTAGTTTGCATAACTACTTTTTTTTCTACCTTCCATCACTCCATTTGTTAGCCAGTACCAGATTTTTTTGATGATTATCATATAGTAATATAGTTTGAATTCTGGTACTGCTAGGCCAGTTTCTTTTATGAATTTATTCATTTGAATCCCATGATATTTTTAACATTTTGTTCCCCCAGATGATTTAAAAATTATGTTTCCTAGCTCTATGAAATAATTCTTTGATAGTGTGATTGGAATGACACGGAATAGCAAATTAATTTAGGTGGAATTGATGTTTTTATTATATTCCTTGGCTCATGAGCAATTAATAATTCTCCAGTTGTTTAGATGTCTTTATTTGTGTGAAAAGTGTTTTGTACCTGTGCTCATAATGTCCCTGGGTTTTTCTTGAGAGACTGCCAAATAATTTATATTATCTGTAGTTACTTTAAGTGGAATTTCTCTATTTCTTTCTATGGATCAAGACAAATGAGTTAAGTTCTCATACTAGTCTTCTTTAGGCATCCATTTGCATCTGACTTTATGATCTAACACTCTCTATGAGGTTTTCTTGACAAGGAAACTGGAGTAGTTTGCCATTTCCTTTTCCAGTGGATTAAGTCAAACAGAGGTGAAGTGACTTATCCAGGATTGCATAGCTAATGAGTTTATGAGGTCAGATTTGAATTCAGGCCTTCTTGACACTGGCCCTAGTGCTCTATTCACTGAGTCACAAAGCTCATTCTAATCTACTTATAGAATACTTCTCTTTCTTGCACATTTTATAGAAGACTTTAGACTAATATATCAGGATTGCTAAAGCTACTCAAAACAGGAGAATACATGAAATAAGAACAATATTTCTTTGATAAGAAAAGTCAAAAGATAGTCACAATTTCCTAGAGAATTCATCCTAATGCTTGAACTTTAAAAAATAGACAAAGAAGAATAAAGAAAATCCTGGGGATCATTGGTCATTTCCTGTGCACTTTGGTGCCAACCTCATAATAACTTGGAATTGTTACTTTAAGCCTGTAGGGTAAAAGGAGATGTCAGTCCTAGGGGAATATCTAGAAAAAGGTGAGGCAGCAAGTGAAAAAATCATCATACCAGTCACTAATTGGCACCTCCATTGACACTGTCAGCACTTGAGACCAAGCTTCAATTGGCAAGGGACTGGGATTGTCCCTTTACTTTAGATTTAAGGAGGGAGTAGAGTGAGGCACTAGTGTCATGGTGATTTGTATGGCCTCTACCTAAATGATGCCAGCTATTTCTGGGCAAATTATAAAGCATCTGTTTCTAAAATACTCAAGTACAATTATTATTAAATTGACAAAAATCAAGTGGAACATATGGTTGGGGTACACTGAATAATGGCATCCCATCTAAAGGACTGACAGTTGGATGATTATTGAGGAATGCTTAATTGGAGTTAAAAAATGGTATCATAGACAGAATCAATTTTTTATCTATTCAGTATCTTCCTCTCCAGTTACCTTGGCAAGCATAAGTACATGGATTAAATACAAATATTTATAACTCCATCATGAAGTTCTGTTCAATCATGTCCAAATCTTTATGACTCTGGGGTTTTCTTGGCAAAGATACTGAAGTGGTTTGCCATTTCCTTCTCTGTGTTATTTGACAGATGAGGAAACTGAGGCTTAGGAATGGGGTTAATGACTTGCCCAAGGTCACACAGCTAGTAAATGTCTGATCTGAAGTAGAGAAAGTTAATTGGTTTATCTATTTACATTTATTTCTACTTTTCTTTTTTGGTCTCTGTGTGTATATGTGTGAATCGATAAGGGTGCTCCTGGTTCCCATGGACTTCCAGGTTTTCCAGGAATAAAGGTAAACATATCAAGATAGCAAACAATTTATATGAAACAGAATCCAACATTGTTCCCAATGCATAACTTCATTGTCCTCTTAGTTGAAGATCAAAATTATGCCACAAGGAAATGTATGTGTGACTAGGAAAAAGGACATTTTCATGTATGATGTACATGTTCTAGTTATAGAGATAAATGCTAGAGCTGTCAAGTCAATGAGAAATATAACAGATTGCAGAAGGGCTCCGAACACTCATGGAAATGGGCCATATGCCCTGACATGAGACATACATTTAAACAAACTATCTTGTCATTGAATCAGATTTTTACAAAGAAGACCTGACCTGTCCATGGTTATTTTTAGGGAGAACCTGGAGCAACTGGCAACCGTGGGCAGTTTGGAGTTCTTGGCACTAAGGTAATGAAATAAGCATTTGTAATGGGCAGAGACTCTTAATTTTCTAGATTCCTATAGCACTGTTGAATTCATGTGTCAAGACATATTTCAGAAATAAAACTTTCAAAAAGTTCTTCCTATTTATTAATGTATTTTAAAAGGTATTTGTGTAATGCTCACATTAAAGGTTGAAAAATAATTCTTTTAAAGGGTAGAGGGTCAATATGCATATTTCAGATATTTCATGGGGTAGGTTTTATTTATTTCTGTAGTCCAGACCTGTGATTTTACTGGTATAGGGTTCTGCTGATGAAGGAACTCCCTCTGCCAATGCAGGTTGACAACTGTTCTGCAGCTTATAATCTCAGAGCCTTGTCTGGTCCACTGAGATGTTCAATGACTTACCCAGGGTCACACAATCAGTTTGTGTCAGAGGCAGGATATGAACCCAGGTCTTCCTGACTCTGAGGTAGGCGCCTTATGCCCTAATTCTGGTGGCCTTAACTAATTTTTTTTCCTGACTCTACCCTAGTACCCAGCATTGGTCTTAATACATATTAGGTCAAATATGTTGTCTAGCTGATTGACTAATTTAATTATCTGTTTGAAAATTGACATGACATTTGGAGCTAGAAGGGACAGTAGAGACCAGTCAGTTGGTTTGGAATAAATGGGTTGACTCATTCCACAGATGAGGAAATCTTGACTTAGCAACTTTAAGGGATTTATGTAAGGTCACCCATAGTAAGAGATCACTTGGAAAGGACCATACATATGGTTGCTCTTGATTGAGTTTTTTCTTTTTCTTTTTAATTTTCTTTAGAATATTTTTCCATGGTTACATGATCCCCGCCTCCCTCCCCCACCACTGCTTTCTCCTTCCCCTCCCAAAGCCGACAAGCCATTCCATTGGATTATACATGAATCATTGTTCAGACTATTTCCATGTTATTCATATTTGCAGTAGAGCAATTCTTTAACATCAAAACCCTAATCATATCACTGTTGCTCTGCATGGCCAATCATATATTTTTCTAATGCATTTCTGCTCCCACAGTTCTTTCTCTGGATGTAGATAGCATCTTTCTCATAAGTTCCTCAGAATTGTCCTGGATCATTGCATTGCTGCTAGTAGAGAAGTCCACTACATTTGATTGTACCACAGTGTATCAGTCTCTGTGTATAAGGTTCTCCTGGTTCTGCTCCTTTCATTCTGCATCAATTCCTGGAGGTTGTTCCAGTTCCCATGGAATTCCTTGATGGAATTTTTTCAAAGCAGATTCCCTGTAACTTTCATATCCAGTCCTCCCTGAGTACACTCAGTTGTAGTGGATAGAAAAAAAAAAGAGTGTGGAAATCTTTACTGTCAAAGGACATTCTATAGCCAGGTCTCATTGATGAATAAACCATAATGTTATTGTTTGGCATTTATACTGGTTTATTAAATGCTTTGATGTTTTGATTTACCAAATGGATCTCATGAGCTGAAAATTGCTAGTCCTCTGGTGTGTCTAACTCAAAATATTGAGGTTGTTTTCTCATCCATTAGGGGTACAATGATGCGATATAGTTGATGGAGGGCTGGCCTTGGTTTCAGGAATACCCAGGTTCAAATCCTGCCTTTGACACATACAAGTGTGACTCTGAGCAAGTCACAAGTGCCTCCTAGTGCCCCAAGGAACTCACTAAGTCTATAAATTACAGATGAGGTGTCATTTTGCATCAGTGAGAGGAGTTTCTTCCTTGGGTGTTCTCCATATTGATGCAATTATAGGTCCTCATTATTTTGAAGGTATTTTTGTTACTTCTAAGAGTCCACCAGGAGTTATTTATTTCTCTTACTGTTATATGATTGCGATTTATTTAGAAACATTTGTTGCCCATCTGATACATATTTGATGCATGGCAACATGAGAAAAGTATTAATAATTCTAAGAAAAGTGAATGAATAAATGGATGATTTCAGGGAGATCCTGGAGAGCGTGGGAAGCCAGGACCACCGGGTGTTTTGGTAACTCCACCTATTCCATGCAAAGGTTTGTGCTGTCTTTGTTTACTCTGTAATAACACTGGGGATATACTACAGTGGAAGAATTGGCCTTACTGACTTCATGGCTCACTTGTGCTTGGCAAAATATGTGTATTTTACCCTGAGCCTATAGCTACCTATAGAGAGATATAAATGAATAGGTGGGTTTGTTCTAGCATGCCCTGAACATTTATTACATAATTATACATTATTATTGTATAAATTAATTAGCTATATTTATTATCTGCAAACTTCCATTTCATAAAAGTAGCCCTGATATAATACTTCGGTCAAAATAAATTTTATATATATATATATACATATATATATATTATTCACTATTTCAATGGGTCTGATATGGATACTCTAGGCAATGATGCAGAACAGAGGTCATCCATATCCTTTCATCCTGTATGATTTTTCTAGGTTCTTTCCTATTAATCCTCCATCAAAATGTTTATATAATAAGCTAGAAGCTCTCTCCTACATCTTTTAATAATCTGTGAGTAATAGTGGGGCATGTGGCTATCTCTTAGTATACAGACAATGGTCTACAAAAGGTTGATCAACATTTAGGCAATAAATAGACGTCTTGAACTTCAAAAATCCAAAATGTTTGTTCCCTTTTAAGAAATTTGGATCTGAATCTAAGATATCTTATTTCATCTTGGTAAAGACGACAAAGCAGCACAAGTTTCAGAGTGATGCAAATCCTAACTGTTTGCTAAGCATAATCTATTTCCCATGTTCTTTAACAGGACCTCCAGGTGACCCAGGGTTTCCAGGAAACTATGGAGAAATGGGGTCAGTGGGACCACCTGGTCCATCGGGACCCTCTGGAAGACCAGGGGAAGACAGAATAGGTAGGAATCTACTTCTTTTCTCTAAAAATTGGTATTTTCTAGGAGAGGTTGAATGTACAATATGGTTCCAGACTCTGATAAGAAATGATTTAAACTTTCTAGGTTTCAAGACCCTTTACCCTTTTAAAAATTATTGAGGATGCTAAAAAGCTTTTATTTACATGAGGTATATCTGTCTATATTTACTGTTAGAAATTAAAACTTTAAGATATTAATTTCAAATAACAATAATAAATGCATCAAATATTAGCAAAAATAACATTTTATGAAAAGTGACAATATTCTCCAAAACAAAAAATGAATGAGAATGACATTGCTTTATTTTATTTTTTTGTAAATCACTTTCATGTCTGACGTAATAGAAAGCAGCTGATTCTTATATCTGCTTCTTCATTCAATCTGTTGAGATATACGGGTAGTTGAAGTATATTTTTAAAAAGTGGCCTCATTTAGATAGGTGGTTGGAAAAGAAAAGAATACCTTAATAGGAATATAAATTTTTAATATGACTGTGAAAATAATCTTGACCTAGTAGATCCCTAGAAAGGGTCTCAGGGGTCCTTAGACTGCTCTTAAAAAAAAAAAAACCTTTTCCTTCCATCTTAGAATTAATACTAGGTATTTGGTTCCAAGGCAGATGAATAGTTGTGACTAAGTAATAGGGGTTAAGTGATATGACCAGGGTTACATAGCTAGTAAGTGCCTGAAGTCATATTTGAACCCAGGACCTCCCATCTCTAGGCCTGATTATCAATCCACTGAGCCGCCCAGCTGTCCCCTCCTTGGACCATATTTTACTAATTGTGGGTGTAAACTTTTTTGATCTAAGGCAGCACCATATGATTTGGTGGAGAAAGACCACAGGATGTGAAATCCCAGGATCTGAGTTCACAGCCTGCCTGTGCTCTTTGCTCCACTGTGACCTTAGGCAAGTCACTTAAATTCTCTTGATTATTACTTTTTTTTTTTTAATTTGGAAGATGGGCTAAATGGTTCTTTATGGCCTCTTCAAGTAGGATTGTCTGATTCCCTCACAGAAAGTGAGGCAAGAGGTCACCTATTGGTTTATACCAGGTTGCCTCCAATTTATCCACAAATCCATCTCATCTGCTCCAAGTCTGAGTATCCATTTAATTCTTCTCCACAAGTGCAAGCTCATGTTTAAAGGGCCAACAGAAACAACCAGAAATGATGCTGTCAAGTCACCAGTTGTTTATTTCTTCAGGAGAGAAACTTCAGACAATATTCTGTTTGCTTCATCTTATTATTATTTCATCTACACTGTAGACACTTTCGGTGGAGTTAATCCTAATGTCACATTTACCTCTTGGTCAAGATGAATCAACAACCTTTCCCTTTCTAGTTAACAGTGAATACCAAAGGACAAAATTCCAGCTAATCTTTGGGCACCAAGGCTGAGCTTCTCGTGCCTCAGTTTGCCAAGAAGATTGTCAGTGATGTAAAAGCAGTATCTATATAGATGACTTAAAAAGAGTAGAAGAGGAAAAATTCTTTAAGGACACACAGTAGCACACTTTAAATTGAGGTGGCATATTTTAATCTAATTAAAAAGCAAATTAGAATTTTAAACAAATTAAGATTTAATTTAAGATAGGAAGTGGAACTGGTAATTTATTGGTCTTGGGAACTACCCAGCCTCCGATTTATTGTCCTAGAGAACTGCCAAAGTACTGCAAAGTTGTGACTTGCCCAGAGCCACTCATCCTGGACATATCACAGGTGGGACTTGAACCCAACTGTTTCTGGCTTTAAGTCCAACTATTTGTAAACTACATAAAAATGCTGATCATTTCCCGAGATGTAGACACCTCCTTTACTGAATTCTGAGTTCAGGTGATGCATATGACTTTATCTTATTTTTTTCCCCACAAAAACTTCAAAGGCTCCTTATCACTTAAAGTCTAAACTCCTTAATATGGTGTTCAAAGCTCTCCACAGTCTTGCACTAATCAGTCCTTCTAGCCTTCTCTTCCATTAGTCTCCTACCCTCTAATCAACACATCTCATTCCTTCCTTCCACTGTCCTTGCTTAAATTGGGCTATCTAATGGTAATGCCCACTCCACCATTTCTGCCAACAATATTTTTCTAATTCAACAATAATTCTAATTACTCTGATGTGGGAGAGTAAGTAATACTTATGCAACTATAGCCATAGTCAGGAAGTCCTGGGTTCAGATTCAGCCTTTAGTCACTAACTAGATGAATGACACTAGGTAAATCATTTAACCAGTGTTTGTGGGGTTTGTTCACCTACAAAATGAAGATAATAATAGCACGTGCATCCCAGGGTGATTATGAGGATAAAAGCATACATGCATAAAGTGTTTTGCAAAGCCCAAGTGCTATATAAATGGCAGTTATTAATATTATTGTGATTATTGCTTATTGATCAATGTATTCAAGTACTTACCAATATTGCAAAATTTTAAAAAGATATTTTGAATGTTTGGCTACTTTCATTATAGACTTATATTTTTTTAGGATTCTGCCTTTGGCCCAAAACTGTGATTTCCTCTGTAAAGGAAATTCTGAGTATCAAAATTGTAATATTTATTGGGAAAGGAAAGTGGAGGATTGGAAAACAGGGGATAATGGGAGGTTTGTATGGGGGTATGGAGGAGAGAAGGGAGAGAGAGGGAATATTTCTTGGTGAGGCAAGGGAGGGAGATGCCCCCTGCTGAGAGGAAACAGCAGGGGTCCAATAAGGACTGTTTGTCCTGGAATGACTGAACTGAAGTTCAGGTCCCTCTATGACCAGAAAAGATAATCCAGTTATCTGACTGCGGATTCAAATAATATAAAGTTTAATAACCAGTTGGGATTGGAGTTCTTTCCTTAGCTTCAGAGTATAAGGCCAGGCCCCACCGGCTAGCGGAGGGTTCTCCCAATCTGATCTATTCTATATAAGTCCTGCTTTGTCTAATTCAGAATCTTAGCAGTAGACAGAAAGCAAACAAGAACAGTTCTGACCTTCAGAAGCCTGTGTCTTTGGGCTGAACCAAGAAGAGGAACACCACACCAGACTGGCTGAACAAGCTCCTCTCTCCTCCAACACCCAGAAGCAAGTCTCAACCCCACTGGAAGGAAGTGCTAGTCACAAGACCCAACTGCCATTCCCAGTTGCCCCTTCCCCCACCAACTGTTAGTCTAGTTTCCTTTCCACAAAATTCCCTGCACTAAGCACATTGGCAACATTGTAATTTAAAGTCTTGAAGAGGAACCTGGGGCAAAAGAAGGCTAATTTGTACCAAGGGCAGAACTTGAACTCAGGTGTTCCTAACTTTAAAGCTGACCATCTCTATTACTTCATAATCCTTCTTTTCCCATCTAGAATACTGCATGGACTAAATTAAATCAGTTACCTTCTATAACCCCCAATAATTTTAAACTTGGAGAAAAGGTGGAGGCAAAAGCTTGCTATTTAGACTTATATTTCAATGGTCAGATCCATTTATGTTTATTTAAATGAAATCATTGAATTTTTATTTTATCCTCAAAATTAATGGAATGACTTTCTCAAAACATTATTGTATAAAGTAAAAATATGTTTTTATTACAAATAATGGTCATGGTATGTTTCATTTTAAAATCTTTACTCAATGAACCTTTATTTCAGGAAAAACAGGACCCCCTGGGCTTCCAGGATTACCAGGTGTGCAAGGCCTTCAGGGGGAAACTGGAATTCCTGGAAGTGGTGATTCTCCTGCAGGAAGACCAGGAACTCCAGGATACCCAGGATTGCCAGGAGTCCCAGGGCAGCAAGGTCTACCTGGATCAGCTGGTATAATGGGCACTTCCTATATATTATTTAGTATTTACATAACACCTCTCATGGGCTAAATTATTTGTAAATTACATAATATATTTGTGTGATTTCATCAATCTGATGAAAATTGTTTTTGTTACGCCTATTTTAAAGTCAATGAAGACAGCTTCAATTTGTAAAATAAATTTGATTTCAGTGATGCTTATTTAGTTAAGAATAATAGCCAAGATATCAACTGAAAATTTTTATATTTCATTTCTAATACCTGATACAGTGACAAAAGAGACAGTGACAGTTTTCAGATTCTACTTTATCTTTTTCTCTTAAGCGATGATTAACAATTGGAGAAACATAAGTGCTAAACCTTGATTCTCAGCCCCTTTTCAGTTTCTAAGAAAAGGCTCAGATTGCATAGAAGGACAGAAAGACAAATAGAGGAAGAGACAGATGGACAGAGAACAGAGCAAAGGATAGAGCCTATCGAAAGAGACAAGGAAGGATAGAAAATGACAGAGTTAGTTAGAGGAAGGAAGAGAAAGAATAAAGGAGACACAAATAGAGAAGAGAGGGGCAGAGAAAGAGAGAGACAAATAGGAAAAGATAGATTAAGAGAGAGACAGAGAAAGACAGATGGAAAAAGAGATAGAGAGATGCAGATTGCAAAAGATTCAGAGAAGGATAAAGGCAGATAGAGGAGAAAGATGAAACAAACAAATGAGGAAAGACAAACAGACAAATGAAAATAGATAGATGGATAAAGATAAATGAAGAAAGTTAGAGAGATAGATGGATAAAGAGAGACCGACAAATAGAGAAAATGAGACAGGAGAGAGGTGTAGGTGAGAGGCATATAAAGATAGAAAATGAAAAAGAAACAAACATATAGGAAAAAAGGAAGATAGGAACAGATGGAAGAAGAGGATGGAGAGACAGGCAGATTGATAGAGAGACACACAGAAGAAGAGAAAGATAAATAGATGGAAAGAGAGATTGGCACACACAGAAAGACTGACAGAGAAGGATAGAGAAATTGGAAGATGAAAATGGCAGAGGAAAAAAGTTCTCTACTTTTATTTCTTGAAAGATTTATAAAAATTTCACATTTCCTCTCCCGTGTCAAGTCATACATTGTAGAATTGGGCCCCCTGGACCACAAGGAGTGAAAGGTCAATCAGGACCTCCAGGAGGAAGAGGCACAAAAGGAGAAAAAGGCAAGTCTACATCAAGAATTGAATTTCAATGAAGAAATTGCAAAGCTCAGTTTCATTCAATTTACCAGATAACTTTGAAGGTACAGAAGGTGAAACTCTTCACAGACAGGGTGCACAGCTTGGCATTTGCTTCCAATTCTAGGCATTCTTTAGCCCATATGTATTCACACATTCTTATCTACATCTGGCATGAATAAAACTCATCAGGAAACCAAGACTAAAGGAGATATGCACATGTGGAAAGAGCCTAGTCACCTGGAGGGAATGTTGCCACAAAATTGCCACCTTTCCTTTCTTAGGTCAGTGGGATTCCAGTGTCCATCTGGAGAGGGGAAGATGGAAGACAGCATTTTTTTTAGGATGAGGGCCCCATATTTCCTTGCCTGAACTGCATGTATTTTTCTTTCTACTTAGGGCTAATAACTATGACCATGTTGATGGGCAACTGACGAATTAATAGATTAAGCAAAAATTCTGTGATTTCATGTCTGTGAGATCTTACACCACCAACACAGATTGCAGCTTGGAGAACTGATTTAGAAATAGAACTTAAGTAATAAATTCGGGGTCAGTGATTATCAGACACACTATTTAATCTCAGGTCTTCCTAACTCTGAGGCCAACATTCTGACTAGTTACCACACCATGTGAATCTTAATGAATATATTTAAGGCTCTAAAATACCTCTGCTAATATATTGTGCCATTTTCTTCTTCTTCATTCATTTATTTGTCATAAAGCCATAACTGAACAAAATTAACCTTAAAGTATTAGGATAGTGGTACATTAGGAAAACCAGTGGTGGTGGTGGTGGTGGGTGGAACCAGTGGTCTTGAGTTCAAATTCCAACTCACTGATCTTGGGCAAATTATTTACACTTCTTTAGGACTCAATTTCTTCATGTACAAAACAAGGGGGTTGAATTGGATGGACTAAGATCTCTTCCAGATCTAAAACTATGAGTCTATGATTTGCCTGAGTTTACTTTAGATACACTGAATTATTTTTCCTATTATATTTGGTCTGGTAGCAAGAGCTTGTTAACTCACCTGAGTTCATTAAGCCTCAAAACATCCTGTAAATGAATATGAAATATCATCTCTGAAAGGGCTGAACCATATAGAAATAAAGGTTACTTAGGGTCACTGAATCTTAATTAATACCTTTGATTTCTAACTTCTCTCCAAAAGAATATATCTATATCTAAGAATATCTATTTTATATATAAATGTAAATACATATATAGCTACAAATATACACATACACATTTTTTAGCTCCTTATTTGTAGACCAAAGTGATAAAGGAATTTGCCTAAATCCAAGAAGGCTAATTAGTGGTAGACTTAAAACTAGGATCCACTTATTCAATTTCAATGCTCTTTCCACTATGTCATATTACTTCTACATTCTACCCTTACTTTTTTCCATTTTATTATTATGTTTTTTTTAACATTAATATTTGCAAATTATTTCCACTTAATGTGAAGTTTCTTATAACAGAGAAAAACAGTTAAATAAAAATAATAAATCATATTTGCAACATTTCATATCTGTAGCACTTCCCCACCCTTGTACTTTATTAATTAATAAAAGTCTATTTTCTCTCCTTCCCATACTCCATGATGTTGAGAAAGGGAAAAAAAACACCCTAATTTCTTAGAAATATGTAGATATGCAGAATCAAGCAAACACATTTCCCGAGTAAAACTATATAAATATGTTTGCAAGGGCATGTATTTCTCATTCTACATCCTAAATTGATCATTTTTCTGTATGTTTCATCATTGGTTCTTTAGAATCATGAATGGGTTTTGTACTGATTGTAGTTCTTGGTTCCAAGGCAGAAGAGTGGTAAGGACTAGGCAATGGGGGTTAAGTGACTTGCCCAAGGTCATCCAGCTGGGAAGTGTCTGAGGTCAGATTTGAACCCAGGACCTCCCATCTCTAGACCTGGCTCTCGATCCTTATTCCCTTCCTTTCTCTTTCCATTGAATAATTTCTATATTTATTTTTTGAAAGTCTATTCATGTCTAACTTTTTTCTTCTTTTTGGTGAGAAAAGAACAACTTAAGATCCCTCTATTATTGTAGTTTTGTTGTTTATTTCTTCTTGTAATTCATCTAGTTTTTAATGTAAGTACTTATAGGCTATGCCATTGGTTTTATATATGTTACATTTTAAAACAAATTCATTGTTTATGTTACTTTTCAGTAAAATGTAGCTTCCTTCTTTATGTTTGTTTGTTGTTGGGTTTTCCTGCTGTTGCCTTGGCTAAATTTATAATTACTACCCTGGCCTTTTTGTATTCAGTTGAGGCATAATAGATTTTGCTCTAACCCCTTATTTTAACTTAGTGTAAATCTTTATATTTCAGGGGTGTTTCTGGTAAACAACATTTTGTTGGATTTTACATTCTAATCTAGTCTTCTAACCACTTCCATTTTCTGAGTGAGTTAATACCATTTACATTTACAATTAGGGCAGCTAGGTTGTGCAGTGGATAAAGTGATGAATCTGATGTCAGAAAGACTCATCCTCCTGAGTTCATATCTAGCCTTAGACATTCACTTATCTGTGTTGACTCTGTTTGCCCCAGTTCCTCATCTGTAAAATGAACTAGAGAAGGAAATGGCAATCCATTCTAGTATCTTCACCAAGAAAACCCCAAGTGGGGCTACAGAGAATTAGGCACAACTAAAATGACTAAACAAGAAATATTTACAGTTATGGTAATTGATTGTTTATTTTTCTCCATTCTATTCTCATTATATGTACACATATATATATCTTTTTTCAAATTATCCTTTCTTTCCCTCTCTTTTAACCTTTTCTTTACAATCCCTTCTTAAGATTGGTTTTGCTTATGATTAATCCTTCCTTGAATTTGTCCTCCATTTTATATTCCCTTTCCCCTTTTCCTGTTAACATATATGTCCCTGTTGAGTTGAATATATTTCTGCACCAAACTATTTCTGTGTATTCTTCCCTCTTTTGACCAACTTAATTGAATGCAAAATTTAAGTGATACCTACTCCTCCTATTCCCCAGCCTGACATATAGTTCTACTTGTATAATTTGATTATGTGTCTTAAGTTTCATTATTTTCTCCCATTTTACCTTAAGATATGCTCTCTCATCACTCCCTTTATTTTTTTCTTGTATTAGCTTAACATTATAAAACTATTTATATGCCTTCTCTCTTAAATGACTGACTTCCTCTATGGCCCTTTTCTATTAGAATGCAAACAGTCCATCCTTATAAATTCTTTTCTGAGTCTTCACCTGTAGTTACTTTACATTTTTTCTTTCTCTTGACTTCTGTATTTATATTTCCGAGTTCTATTTGAGCTCTAGTTTTTTTTTTATCATTGCTAATTTCTTTCAATGATTTATCCCATAGTTAAGTCAAACTTTTATTTATTTGTTTTTTTTAATCTAGGAAATGAAGGACTATGTTCATGTTGCCCAGGTCCCATGGGCCTTCCAGGTGCTCCAGGACCACACGGACTTCAGGGTAGGAAAGGAGAAGTGGGTTCACCTGGGAGAGTAGGAGAAAAAGGTGACCCAGGCTCTCCTGGTGCTCAAGGATCCCCAGGACCTCCAGTGAGTAACTCTTGCTAATTATTATATAGGTAATGCATCTCATTTTAAAGAAACCCAGATTGAATGTACTTCTTTCTAATTTGCATGGTATTATACAGAGACTATCAGCATGAAGAGTATGGAGAGATTATTAATGTTTTCAGGTATAGTTATCACAGATAAATTTTCTCTAATGTGCCACAGTATGTTCACATGTCTAATGAATATTGCCTAGCTAGTGATCTAAATCAACACCACCCCAGCTGATTGGACCAAAGCTATTTTATCTCAGTGAGGTGCCTGGCATTCTGCCCTAGAACAAAGCAGATCCCAGTGAGGGGGTCCCATATCTTAGGACAGAGAGCAGAACTTGGAGTTAGTAGACTTGGATTTGAATCCTACTTCTTATACTTACCAACTCTGTGACTGTAGGCAAGTCAATTAACCTTTCTGAGCCTCCCCTTTCAAATGGGGATATTGATAATAACCTGATGCTATACAGAGCCTCCTATTTACACTCCTAACCCATATTCCTTTGGGTCTCAGTGTTGCTGGAAAATGAAAAGTACTTCTATATCCATAGAAGCTTTGAGGTCTTACAAGTCATTCCTGATTTAGTTTTTACTTTGGAAACAGAAATGTTTCTTATTCTTGTCTGATGTAAGAAGTCTGTGACTTGACCCTCAAAATACCATTTCATAATAGCTTTTAGAGTTATGCTTTCCTTCAGAATGAGCTGGAGGGCAACAAGAGGAAGGTAACCAGTATGATGCATAGCTTGAGTTCATAAGGATTCATTAAAGTATCTGAATGTATTTAACTTGGAGAAGATGAGACTCAAGGGAAAACAAGCCCCTTGGAAGGAGTGATGGGAAAAGATGCATGACAATTGTTCTATTTGGCATTCCAAGGCAGAACCAATGGGTGGAAAAGGTAAAATTGACTAGCTAGAGGGAAAGACCTCTTTACAACTGGAGTTTCCCTCAAGTAGATGCTTTGAGAGGTGGTAAGTTCCTCCTCTTTGGATATCTTCAAGCAAAAGCCTGGATAAACCCTTATCAAATATATTGTAGAGGGACTTCATTTTAGGATATAGGTTAAACTAGAGATGGCCCAGAGTTTCCTTCCAACTCTCTTGAGATTCTGTGATTTCATAATGCTATTCTGGAATTAAATGCATTCTTTTAAGACACCAACACCCTTTTACTTGTCGACCTCTTGACTTGTCTGCTAGACAATAAAAAAAAAGACAAAAAAAATACCTGTATAGTTCCAAATGGTCTTTCATTTGTATGGAAGAAGGAATTTCAGACTTTTGACCAGGACAATTAGAATATCAATGTTTTACAGATTCTAAAAGATCCTCTAACTCACCTGCTTATTTAACAAATGGAGAAATTAAGGTGGAGACTGTTATTCTATATTAAAGCAGTCTTTCCATCACAAGAAGACTATTATTATTTGTTATTCTTCTTTTAAACTCTATATTGTATCCTGAAAGCTAGAGAAATAAGATCTTGGCAAAACAACTACTGCTTATGACTTAGCCAACATAACACCACCATATTTCTCTAGTCATATTAGGAAATGGAGTGTTGTAGGTGAATATTCCATATAACCAAAGCATTAAACTATTTTCCTTTTAAGTGATTTTTGAATCAATAAATGAATGAAAACCCATTTATATAGCATTTGCTATTTGCCAAACACTGTTCTAAGAACTAGGGATATGAATACAATGATCTTTTCCATCAAAGAACATACATTTTTATGCAAGGGAACAACACATATAAAGGAGTAGTCATGGAGGGATATTTTGGTTTGAAAAATTAGAGTTATGATGAGTTAGAGGGGTAGATTCATATATACCTTGTAGGAGCAATGAGAGTCAATTTGGGCCCCCAAATTGGAGAGATTGCCTGGCATAGTGAATAGAGAACTGACTGATTCCAAGAAGACCTCAGATCAAGTCTAACCTTGGGCACATACTGACTGGGTGGATCTGGGCAAGTCAGTTATCTCTCAGTGCTCCAGGCAACCCTCTAAGACTATAACTTATAGGCAGGAGCAGTTGGTAGAAGGAGTTTCCTCACCTACAAGTTCTCTATACAAATTAAATCACAGATCCAGCCCTATCAGAAACTGGAAGGGAGGGGGAAGAACATGTAAGGGATGTACATATGGCTGATGAGGAGAAGTCTAAGGGATAAGGATAGTGGATGTTCCAAAGTGTAATATACACTTTCTTGTCTTCTGACACTGAAGATACATAGTTGTTTAACCTTTTTTTTTTTATAACTTGGGTTCATCATTATAAACATCTGTTATTATGCTTATAAGATGCCATCCCCAGGGGATATGGAACTGTTTGCCCCAGGCTACTCTGTAGTCAGCATGTTTGCATGCCTTTTATAGTTTTTCTTTTTCTTTGCTTTCACTGACAGACTGTCAGCTGTCACTTTTTGTTATAGTCAGTGACTACTTACAGAAAGCTCTTTCCTTCCTTTCTTTCTTCCTTCTTTCCTTTCTTCCTTCCTTCCTTTCTTCCTTCCTTCCTTCTTCCTTCCTTCCTTCCTTTCTTCCTTCCTTCTTTCCTTCCTTGCTTCCTTCCTTTTTTCTCCCTACTTTTCTCCCTCACTCCCTTCCTTTCTTCCTCCCTCCTTCTCTTCTTTCCTTCCTCCCTCCCTCTCTCCTTTTCTTCCTTCCATCCTTCTTTCTTTTCTCCTTCACTCCCTTCCTTTCTTCTTCCCTCCCTCTCTTTTCTTTCCTTGCTTGCTTCTTTTCTTCCTTCCATCCTTCTTTTTCTCCCTCCTTTTCTCCCTACTCCCTTCCTTTCTTCCTCCCTCCCTCTCTTCTTTCCTTCCTTGCTTACTTGCTTCTTTTCTTCTTGTAGACACTTATTCTGTGTTTACTGACTTTTTTATCTGAGCCTTGCCTATGGTATATTGCTTAATAAGGACTTGCCAATTGGTTGCCTATTTTATCCAGATGAAGTACACTAGGAAATTTAGAAAAGAGAGAATGCTTTCCTTTGGAGAAAATCTAGGGCTTGCAGAGGCGGTGATTTCTATGATGGGCCTTGAAGGAAGAGAATGATTTTAACAGGAAGAGATAAAAAGGATATACACCTTAGGTGTGGGGGAACAGCCTCTGTAGATTCACAGATAGAGGAGATAGTTTAAGATATGGGAACAGCCATCAGTCTATTTTAATTTTAACCCAGCAGACATGAAGGAAAATTACATTTTTAAAAGTCCTGAAAAGATGATTGGGATGATGGCAAGATTTAGGAGTAAGATTTCAACTGTTTTGGACATACTGAGTTTGAGGTGATTTGGACTGTGGAGGCAACAGGAGATCTAATACAAGAGCTTGGGGGATAAACCAGTTGTGTAGATTTTGAGAGTGATCTGCACAGAGGTGATCACTGAACATGGGAGCAGATGAAATCTCTAACGGAGAAAATTAGAGTGGTAGAAGTTGCTAGAAAATGAATCTCTAGAAAAGTGGATGGATTCGATTGGTTTTGTTGTCACCCTACTAAACCTCTAGGGGGAGTTCCATTATCAAGAAACAGAATTCTGACGCTAACCTCATATCATTCCATTTCTCTCTATGCCTTATTATTCCTAAACTTCCTAAACTAGTTCCTCTTCACTATGGTCTGTGGTCTTTCCATCCTATGTTCTTCCAAAGTTCTCTCACCTCCTCCCTGGCTTCACTTTCCTCCTGTCCTGTTCCTCACCCTGTTAGGTGGTTGTTAACCACTCTAGTATTGTGCTGTTCTCTCTGCCTTAACTTTTTTGTCCTATTGACACACATTGCCTAACTCCAATCCAGGGTTATCCCTTCATCTGCCTCTCCCACTATCCTTCACATGCTTTCCATTGGTGCTGGGAAGTTATGCAACAATGCTGACTGGGTCCATCACGAATTCATGTTATCTAATCTCAAGTGGGTTAAAATAAGGAAATCTTTTTATTCTTTCTTTGATTGACTTCCTGTCAAATTGTCCTCAGTGACTGTTCTCAAATTTCCTCTCTTTTCAGACCTCCCTACACCATCCTTTGAGCAGAGCCTCCTACTTTACAGAGAAAACAAGTGCCCTACTCTGTACTTCTTTCCCCTACCCTACATCTTGAAACCCCAAGATATAATTACCCATTCTCTTCTTTTTTTACTTCAGTCTTTGACAACTTTTATACTTGCAGCCCAGGTCTTATCTCATCCTATTTCTTTTAACAGATTTCTCTCTACCCCCCCCCCCCCAACCAAGTAATCTTTCCTTATCTACTGGTTCCTTTCTTGCTGCCTAATAGCAGGCACACATATCTCTCATCTTTTGCAATTTTTCACTCTACCCCACCACCCTTCAGAGTATCTTTCTATATTTCTCTTCCTTTTCTCAGTCAAACTCCTTGAAAAAGGTATCTATATTCTTTGCTTCCAATTTTTCACCTCTTATTTATTTCTCAATCCCTTGCAGTCTGGTGTCTCACATCTTCCCTTAAAAGAAGCTATTCTTTTCAAAGTTACTGATGATCTTTTAGTTGCCAAATCCAATGACCTTTTCTCACTTCCTCATCCTTTTTTGACTTTCTTATAGCAATTGATGCAATGGAAGTGTCTTTTCTCCAATTTACTCTCTTCAGTTTTCATGACTCTGTTCTCTCTTGGTTCTTTTCCTTCTTGAGTAACTGATCCTTTAGTCTTTGCTGATTTATCACCCAACTTCCATCCCCTAACTGTAGGTATACCAGAAGATTGTGTGCTGTCATCTCCCTACATTCACTTTATCGGTTATTTTATTGGCTTCCATGGGTTTCAATTTTCATTTCTATGTAGATTACTTCCATATCCTAGTCTCTTTCTATTCCTACATCACCAACATCCTATTGGATATTTCCAACATGACATCCCATAGGCATATCAAATCCTATACATTCAAGATGGAATTAATTTCTTTCCCTCCAAACCCATTTACTTATATATTATCACCCCTAATAGAATGAAAGCTCCTTGAGGGCAGAGACTTTTCTTTTCTTTTTAAAAAAATTTTCAGTGCTTAATACTGGCACTTACTAGTAAACCCTGAATAAATGTTTGTTGATTTCTTGACTGGGGGTTAACTCTGTCTGAGGCATCAGTGGGAGCCATTGTTTGCCCTTTATCTATAAACTCACTTTTTCTTTTTTTCAAAAGGGAATACCTGGTACCTCGGGGCTACCTGGTCCTAAAGGAGAAAAGGGTGATATGGTTATAGCAAGAATCAAAGGTAAATCCAATTTTTAAAAAAATTCTATCACTTTGAAAATAATGCATGAATCAACCACCCTTCTAGTTTGATGTGATTCAACTGCACCTTCATCCCATTCATGGATAAGTGAACCTTAGCACAGTGCCATGCACTGAGGGGGGTCTCCAGTACATGCTTATGGACCACAAAGACTTTCATGGTAGGTGCTGCAAGGAAAAACTATCAAAGCATCTCTCTCTTCTTCATTTCCTATGGTTCCTTTGTAAGTATAAATAACTTCATAGTAATTAGGATAGTCAAGATCTTAAAATTACATACTAACTTCCTTAAAGTCTTTGGGTATATGGTGAGTCCTCATAACTCAGCTCTTTTACCAGCCAAAATAAATATTTGTCCAGCATTTGAGTCCTCATTTTGCTGAACTGAGAATCGATTGAAAGATTCTTTTTCTATACCTGGCATTCATTAAGTATGATAGGAATCTATTCTAACACTGGGGTCAGGAGATAGGGATAATTTCTATATTATAACAAGAAAGATGATCCAGAATATCATGTATATGTAACAATAATCTCACATTTATATAGCAGTTTTTAAAGCACCCTACAGATCTCATTTGGTCATTAAAACCTCGTGAAGTATCCACAGGCACACACATCCATGTTGATTTTACAGACGATAAAAAGGAGTTTCTAAGAGGATAAGTATCTCACCCATGATCAATAGCTGGCAAGAGTCTGAGGGAGATTCAAACCAGATTATGTGACCCCCAAGTCTCAGCATTCTTTTTACTGTGCCCTCAATATCAGAAATAAAGTCTTACCCACTCATTGATGCCAGAGTTTGGAGAGGATTTGTGTGCCTTTGGGAGAATCAAGTTTCTCTTGGTTTATTGGTAACCAGCTTGTTGTGGGGGGGTCTCTTTCTACTTCTTCTGGGGTTTCATGTTCCCTTGGAGCTTAGAATGGGTATAGATGTTTATTTAGAGTGGACCTGAATAATCCTGCTCCCTGCTTCCTTGCTCCTGGGTTATCCATTATTCTTCTATCTTTCCAGCAAGATCGTTTTTCCCCTCCTAGGCATCCCTCTCCTTTCCTTCAACTGATTTTCCTTTTCTGTGATAGCTCCCTCTTCTTTTTCACTCTCCTCATCCTTTTTGGATCCTTAATACTTTTTTCTAAATTGGTTAGATGTTGACCTTTTACTTGTGCCTTCCTTCTACTGCGAGCCCTTGATGCATTCTAAGACACCTCCTTTGAAATATGGGGATAGACTGCATCGAATATAGCACTCAGATCAAATAATTTCTTTATTTATGTCAGAGAGTTGCCTGTATCTGCTCATATATGCCTTTATCATTCCTATGTACCAGTTTCACATCTCTACTAAAGGGTCTGAATGTTTGCCACTAGAAATCAATTTCTTTGGGTTAAACCACCATGTTTTTAGGTATCCTCTGTTAAAGAGCAGATATCCATGCAGTGAATGTGTTCACGACTTTGTTTTCTAAAAGGGACAGCTAAGTGCAAGGCTCTGAAATAATGGAATAAATTTGACTGGAGAAGAGGGAAGAAGAGTGGAGTTTAGTTTTGAAACATACTTGAGGAGGGCAAGTCTAGGTGAATGGGTCACTATAGTATAGGGCTATGGTCCCTATAACCAAAGAGCAAAAGACACAGGGTACTTGGGGGCAATAAAGTAATCTATGAAGAGGGAAGAGAAGGCAACATCAGCTGGTGGAAGAGAAGTCAAGTTAGAAGAGAGTAGAGACAAACCAGCTCAACCTTGCTCAAATCTGGATCCATCAGTTAATATTAGAGCACAGAGAAAGAAGAAAAACTAATAATAATATCCTTATGTAGCATTCACAATATCTCATTTAATCTCATGTAAGATAACAGAAATATTTCTATCCCTGTTTTACAAGTGAGGAACCTTCCTTTCAGAGAGTCTGTAACTTACCCAGAGTCATAGAGTTATTAAGTACCAAAAATGAGGACTTCAGTCTGGGGCTTTCCAAAATGAGTGCTTATTCCAGAATTCCACAGCTGTCTTATGGTGCATAGATAATTAACACTAATTATTTACTTACTAGCATGTGAGTACTGGTGGAGGTTTCCAAAATCCAAATATTCTTCCATTTTGTAATCTCAAACTTTAATGAAGGTTCATTTTGATGGAAGAGAATGTAGAATTTAAATCAGAAAAAAAAATTTATAACATAGGTATTTTCTTTTGTTGCTAGTCCTTTTCTGTTATCATTTATTTTACCCACTACTAATTTAAAGGTTGGAGTGTCTTTTGTTTCTTTTCTCAGGAAGAAAAGGAGAGAAGGGTTATGATGGGCCTCCTGGATATCCAGGGCAGGAAGGGATTCCTGGTCAGAATGGACTTCCTGGAGAAAGAGGCAGCCCCGGTCTTCCAGTATGTGAAATTCTTCCTCCATTATTTTCTTTTCTTAGCTTACATGGTCATAAATGAACTTTCCTCTTCGTAGTTTCCTGAAGAGTAAATAAATAGCAAATTCACATATTACAAACCCATGAGAACAATTTTTCAATTCATCATTATATAAGGATGTATAATTTCCAAATAAATCACTATAGGAGAGATGGTTTGAAACCATGGCTGGTAGTTCATTTATAACGGTCTTCTGCCCACTCTCACAGCAAAATTGCCCTTGTATTCATTACCCACATTGGCCCTTTCATCCACAAAGCTCTCTTTGACTGTATTTTGTGGCTGTTTAGTCCATTTGGTTGGCAAATGACGTAAATGAGGCCAAGGTCATGGGTTCAATCACTGGAAGTTACAGCCAGTGTTTTCCATAGACATAAACAGGATCCCAAACACTCGTCAAGTAGCTTACAAAGGCACATCTTTGGTTTAAGTGAGAAATAGGCAAAGAATGTGGGGAGATAATATTCAAATTGGTTGGAATTTCTGTGTTTGAGGACAGAAAATTTCAATTAAAAAATTCAGTTCAGAGGGCAGATAGATGACTCAGTGGATTGGGAGCCAGACCTAGAGACAGAAGATCTTGGGTTCAAAACTGGCCTCAGGCACTTCCTAGCCTGGGACCCTGGGCAAAGTTACCCTCACTAGTTAGCTACCACCAGCCTTGGAACCAATACATAGTATTGTTTCTCAGAAGGAAAATTAAGATTCTTTAAAAAAATCAGTTCTACAAACATTTTATATTGTTTTCTTTATCAGCACTGGGGATAATAGCAAGACAAAAACATAAAACAATTTCTTCCCTCTGTAGAGTTGAGAATGGACACACTTTATCCTTATACCTCAAAGAGTTTACATTTTACTTGGAGAGGCAATATGTAAGGCAAAAAAGTAAACACAACAAATAATGTGAGAGTGAACATGAACTAGGAGGATAAAGAAAGATTTCACTTAAGACTTGGTGTCTCAACTGCACCTTGTAGGAAGTTAAGGATTCCAAGAGGCAGAAGAAGTGAGGGGAGAATGGACACCAAGCATTGTGGAGAGTTCTTTCCAATGCCTGGAGAAAGGAGATGGAATGCTGAGTTCTGGGAACAGCAAGGAAGCCAGTTTGACTCAATATAGGAAATATGAAAAGGAGTAATGCAAAAGAAGCCTAGAAAGTTTTATTAGAGGTCTAGAGGTAAGAGTGATTAGACTAGTTCCTCCACCATTTAGTAGCGAATGCTTTCTAACTGGATGAGCTTGTGGCACATCAGAAAAATGAGATAGCCTGATCATGGAATGTATGTATCTGACACCAAATTTTCTGGAAGGATATTTTGGAGCACAGTTAACTGCCCAGTTATCTTACACAAGATATAGATAGAGATCCTCCAAAGTCATAGGAATACATGGCTAATGATGAACCAAATACTCTTGGGGGCATTTTAACAGGGGCAGAGCATACATAAATATGCATGTTTGTCTGCTCTAATACAAATGATTTCCTAAGTAAATTCATACAAATAAAAATTAGACCATATTGGAAGTATTACATGCAAGTGTTTACTGACAACTTAACAAGGAATCCATAATTTTAACAATTAGTAGAAAGATTTTTTTTTTGGTACTTTGGTAGAGGCTTGTTTAATAGAAAAGACAAAAATAGCTTTCCTTAATTAAAAAACAGAGCAAGTATGAAAATTCTCAATTTTACATAAGTTCTTCCTATCAGAAATGGTCTTTTTGGTGGGAGGGAGTTTGCCTTTGTGTTGCTCAGTAGAAGAAAAGGGGAAAATGATTTCCTAACCATGGCATTTTACTTTTAGAGAAAGGCAGCATCATTATTGAGTTACACCAAGTTAGAATGATATGAATATACATTTCTGTTTACTAACATGTGCTGTTGTCTTGTACTCAAAGATGAGAAGCAACCTTTGGCTTTTTAGAAAATGCAGCAATCTCCCATCTAGGTGAGGATCAGGGTCTTTCCTACTAGGTAATTTTTTTTTTTCTCTAAGCAATTGTCTTAAGTGTCTTTTTCTTAGCCATTTTTGTGTCCTGGACCCCATGGACAGCCTGTTGAAGCCTATGAATGGATCCCTTCTCAGAATTGTGTTTTCCAATGCATAAAATAAAATACATTGTATTGCAAAAGAAACCAGTTATATTCAGATTCAGTTGTCTAAATATTATTAAAAATCAAGTTCACAGAACCTCTGTTAAGAACACCCAATTTAAATAGAAGAAGGTAGCTAAGAGTTTGATAAATGAAAGAGAAAAGGTTTGGAATAATTTCTCATTTCCCCAAATGTTTTAATGACTTAATGGAGCAGACAGGACATGGGGATAAATGTCAGCCACATTGCTTCATGCTGCTACTCTTAGGAAAAAAGGAAATATTTTTAAGCCAGACATTGTACTAGGCACTTTATAAATATTATCTCATTTGATCTCCATAACAATTCTGGAACGTGGGTGCTTTATCCAATTTTACAGTGGAGAAACTGAGGTAAATAGAAGTTAAGTGATTTACCCAGTTTCTCACACCTAGGAAATGTCTGAGGCTGAATATGAACTTCCTGGCTCCAAGTCCTATCAATTCCACCAATTAGCTTGCCTCTAGGGAAAAAAAAAAAGGATGATTATAAAATAGAAGAGCTTTTCTTTTTTTTTTCTTCTACAGTTGCTTCTGAAATATCTTCCAGGGGAAAGTCAATAGCAGAGTTGTTGCTGAATAATCCCTGAATGCCTGTCCAGTAATACACTATTGAGGGAAGTGAGGGATTAGGACAGTGAGTGGTTAATTGTGAGAATCTGGTGAACCACACTATCTTATGACTTAGTTTTCCCTCCTCATCTCTGCCTCCTGATGTTTTTGGCTTCTTTCAAGTCCCAACTAAAATCCCTTCTTCTCCAGGAAGCCTTTCCCAATCCCTCTTGATTGTAATGCCTTCCTTCTATTAATTTTTTGCTATTTATCCCACCATTAGCTTCTTTGCACACATTTGTTTGCTTGTCGTCTTCCCAACTGGATGGAGAACTCTTCAAGGAAGGAGTTGTCTTTGCCTTTCTTTGTGTCCCCAGTGATGCCTTACACACAATGGGAGCTTAATAAATGCTTACTGATTGATTTCAAGTGTGACCACATATATAGTCTTTTGAGTCTTTAGATCTACATAAAAGGATTTTAAAGAACAATTTATACAGAGGTTATTGCATATAGAGGCTGGCAAATTTAGGAAGACTAGAAATGGGACCCATTATAAAAGGTAAAATGGAGCTAGATCGTGAAGGGTTTTAAGTGTCCAGATAAGTCGTTTGTATTTTATCCTACAGGCAATAGAAAGATAGTCATGACTGAAGGAAAAAAAAAGATTTTATTCTTACTATTTCTTTTTAAAAACCTTTTAAATTATTAAATAAATCCTTTAACAATCTCCTCTCCCCTACTGACACTGTACCCTTAGAAAGGAAAACCAACTGCACAGTAAGTGGACATAATAGCATATATCATGGTTGGTTGTTTTCCTTCATACTCATGGAGAATCAAAATGGAATCAGGGATCAGTTTTTTGACTTGAGCATAAATTGGACTTAAATGAGGCAGACTTGCACAAAGTTGTCAGCCTCACTCTCTCTTCCTGAGTCATCAAAGTCCAGGGGCAAGCAAGTCGAGATAATAGGTAATGGGTCTTTTACCATACCATATTTAATAGCATATACCATATTTAATATCTATAGCACCAACTTTTCTACTGAGAGGAGGAAGGGGGGTTTCTTTATCTCTTTTCTAGTACTGAGATTGTTCATTATATTGTTCTTAAGAAATAATTGTATTATTACAATCATTAATATAGTTCTGTTATGTTTTCTTTAATCTCTATGACTTCAGCTAAATCTTTCTTTGTTTTGCTGAATTCCTACATTCACAATTTCATATGACACCATCATTTTCCATTATATTAATATGCTACTATAATTTGTTCATATCCTCCTTCCAGTCAGTGGGCACCATTTTCTTTTTAGTATTCATGACCACTATGAATATTTTGTCATATGTAGAATTTTCCAAGATTCTAGGATGTTATTCTCTCTTCTGTACAATCTTTTAAGATACTCCTGGATGTCTCATCACAAACATTCTAGTATTTCATCTTAAACTTACCTAACATCTAGAAAGTCATTTAGAAGCTTTCTAATTGTGGCCAGACAAAGAAGTTTGAATATATGCTTTGAAATTTACGTGAATTCCATAGAGTAATGATCTCTTTGAGGGTATATATATGGTCAGTAGCTGGATATGAATAATTTAATAACTTTTCCTAATTCTAATTTGATTTCCAGAATGGGTGGAACAATTTACAACTTCACAAATATCGTATTTGCGTGCCTGCCTTCCCACAACCCCACCAACCGTCCATTGTCTATGTACATTTCTTATCATCTTTGCCAATTTAATGAGTATGAGGAGAACCTTCAGTTTCCAGAACTGTAAAATAGTAATACCAATGTCTGTCCTGATGTCACTGGAATCAGCTGAGATAATTGATGGGAACATGATCTCAAAATCATAAAGTATTATAAATATGTAAGATTATAGTTTCAGTAATAAAACTAAATAAAAATGATTATATATTGAATATTACAATATTATGTTACAAACCAATAATAAACAAAGTCCTCTGGCACTCATTATTCAACTTTAACTTATTTCAAAATGAACTGATGAAAACCAGTTGTCAACTGAACTATCCTCTCTGCTATTCCAGATGTGATTAAACTGATGAGTTTAAAGACAAGTTCAGTCTTTCATGCAGCCAGAATTTGAATATTGGACTTGGATACAGTTGTGCAGAAAGTTTTTCTGATTAACACAAGATGCAAATTTATGTAATAAGTGCTTTTGAACTAATTGGGACATTACCAAAAAAGAGATTGAACTTACTGATAATGGAAATATTTCCAGGGCAATCGTGGTGGAGCGATTCCAGGTGCTCAAGGTTCTCCTGGAGCACAAGGATCTCCTGGGAAGATGGGACCAAGGGGGCCTCCAGGACTGGGATTTCCTGGCCCACAAGGGGTAAGAGGTGAACCAGGGAACCCTGGACACCCTGGTGTGAGGGGAGCAGCAGGTTCCAAGGGCCAGACAGGTAAATATAAATATTTACATTTGGAAAAAAATAGAAAGCTGATAAGTGACCTTATTCCCCAAAGAATTAAGCCATTCCAGGGGTAGAGGCAGACAGAGTTTTAGGATTAAAGTTCTATCCAAACCATTCAAAGAATGTCATGGCAGAATTATAATCAATAATAAAAACAAGAAATCACAACCAGTTAATAGAAAAACCTTGAAAAAGCCAACTTGCCTTTGTTGTTGTCTCTGTTTGATAGACCCAAATAGTTTTCTCATTCCTTGGTATCTAGACAACTTTAATATTTTAAAACTAAAGAGGATCTGAGATTTCATAATGTTATTCTGTCTTCTTTATGATCCTTTGAGATACTCGTGGATTTTCTAATCACAAACACCCCAGCATTTCATCTGAAACTTACCTGACTATCATCTTTTAGTCATTTTGAGACCTTCTAATGACAGATAAACAAGGCTATTTGAATCTTTGCCTCAATATTTGTGTACATTCAAAAAAAAAGTGCTGAAGTGACCTCAGACCTTGAGATCAAAATATTAGAGACATCAGGTTAAGGGGTAGAAAGAGGACTTTTCTAAAGATATTATTGTTTTTCATTTTATTACATGTATTTTTTTAACCTTTATCTTCCATCTTAGAATCAATACTGTGTATTGGTTCCAAGGCAGAAGAGCAGTAAGGGTGAGGCAATTGGGGTAAAGTGACTTGCCACCTAGCTTCCCCTTCTACCAATATGGTTGAAGAGAGACCTGGATTTGGAATCATGCTCCTTACTATCTCCATGAGTTGAACAAATCACTTGGCTTCTCCCAAGCTCAGTTTCCTTATCTGTAATATGAGGGGGCTGGACTAATTAACCTCTAAGGGTAATTTGGAATCACTGATCCTGTGAATCTCAAAGATGATCTCTTAGAGATCTCTAGTTTAATCTCTTTTTGCATGGAGAGAAAAATATGACCCAAGTCCCATAGTCAACAAGTGCCAGGACTGGTGGTATGAGAAGTCAAGTCTCTGGATGACCAGAACCCCTTCCAGCATATACTCCATCTTATCAAAGCTTCTGACGATGGCATATTAAATATCTGTTATTACAAACACATGTATTCTTTAAAAGAATATTTATAGGCACCAGAGAAGGGAGAGAAATATTTCATGCTGCTTGTCATAAAACATTTCTGACCCTTCCCTGGTGTGTCTGTAAATGTTTTGATCATTAAAAAAAAACCCCAAGATTGAAGCCAATATCTTCTCAAACTCAGTGTCAAAGACTCTGCCCCAAAACCACTTAAGCAAGTTGAAGTTTCCTTTCAAATCTGGAATTATTTTTCCCCTCGGCTTCCCATGCAGTCTGGCTATACATGAAAGAACTTTAGCAATTCAGTGACATCAGCTTTAATATTTCAATAACATAGCAACTTGGGTTTTTTTAAAACACCCCATATTTGAAGGCATCTGTTTTCTTCCCTTTCAGGTGACACCTATCCATGTCCTTCCCCCTATCCAGGGAGCCCTGGAGCTCCAGGTGTCCCAGGGGCTCCAGGTAAGAACATCTACGCAGAAGCAACCAACCCATCTTCCAGCCATAAAATAAGTAACATGAATGGTCCATTTTGAGCTTCATAGAAGACATCCAAACAATTTATTCAGGCTATGTCTGAAATCAGGAGTCCCTGGGATGGCAACAGGGAATTAATTTTTGTAGTCTTCAGAGAGGGGGTCAGCTTAAGCCAGATTATACTAGCTCCAGAGATGCAATTATTAAATTTTGTATAAAACCTGTAAAATGGGTAAAAGCTATATAATTCAGGGATTAGTTGATTGTTTTGATTGTCTGGCATCAGAAAATGATGAGGGAGAAGCTGGGTGGCTCAGTGGATTGAGAGCCAGATGTAGAGTTGGGGGGACCTGGGTTCAAATCTAGCTTCAGACACTTCCCAACTGGGTGACCCTGGGTAAGAGACCTTGGGAAAGTGAGGGGGCAAGATTTAGGGACATAGATCTTCCAGATTCCAAATCCAATATTATAATCACTGTACCCCCCTAGCTGGTATGGTGGCAAAGTTTTCTTTCTGATAAAAGAGCCTAGAAATAGAGATTTTAGTTACCTGCATAAAGTTGGTAGTTGAAACCATGAATATATGACTGCGAAGCCTACATAATATATATGTATGTATATATATATACATATACACACATTTATCTCCTGTTTATTTTTTGTTTGTTTATAAAATTAATCAGATATCTCAAGGTTCTTCTCTGTGGATGCTAATGTAACCCTTGAATTTGACCTTCCTCATCATAGACTGATGGGCAAGGACTGGAAAGAAGTGGGAAGCTGGGCACCATTTTGTCCTTCTCTTTGATTTTTAGGCTGTTACCTGGGTGGTTCTACACCAAATAGCCAGTTCAGTCTATGCTATGAAAAAGACTGGTCATGCCAGTTGTTTAGTGTCCTGTGGACAACACAATTTCTCGAATGACTGCCCAAATTTTTCATTTTCCAACTGATTGCTGAGCTGTCATGTAAACATGGAGCTGGGGCACTTCGATTATGATGAAATGAAAACAAAAACAACCACCTTTGTGGGAGCTTATCCCCGAATTAAATGAACAGCAATTGATTTGTCATTCTCGTTGTTCATACTTGACCCAACCTCTACTCAAAGCATAAGCCAGAATTTACAATCCACTTTTGGGGGAGATAGTTGCCCATCGTTAATCACAACAGGCACAAAATACAATCCCTGCCAGCTGGGGCTTTGGAGATTTAACTCTTTGTTCTGATCCAGTATGGAAGTTCATCATTGGTTTCCCAAACAGATTTTCCCTTCATAAATGTTTTCCCAAACAATAAAACATTAGCAACCAACTCTCTTTCCTCCTCTCATAAAAGAAACACTCTAGAAGGGAAAGTGCATTTCATTTAAGCTTAAGACCATGCATAGGAAGATATGATGAAAGGTTTCATATAGTGAGATGTATAAAAAAGGCACTGAATCTGGGTCCTTTGTTAAATGGCTTCCCAAAACATCATTCACTGGGAAAACATGCATATCTCTAGTCTAGTGGTGCCAAAGAGACAAGGATCCCTGTGGGCTTGGTTTTGACTTAGAAAACTACAAATCACCATCATCTATGCTGTATTAGATTCTGAGTTATTCAGTTAAACATTTTCCAATTGGGGGCAGGCAGATAGTATAATAAATAACAGACTAGACCTGAAGTTTGGAAGCCCTGAGTTTAAAACTGACCTTGGATAGTTCCTAGCTGTGTGATCCTGGACAAGACACTTAACTCCATTTGTCTAGCTCTTGCCCTTCTGTCTTAGAGTTGTTCCTAAGACATAAAGTAAGAGTTATAGTTTAAAAATTTCCAATCACTTTAGTTTAACACCTCTCTTCTAGTCTGACTGATAGAAGATTAGACAAACCATTTAATCTCTAGAAATTAAAATTATGAGATATAAACATTAATATGGTATATATCATATATAAAATAATTTTTAAGTATATATAGCTTTTACATACTATATAAAACACTCTTATTTAGCAATATAATACTGTGTCTAGGGGGAAAAGTTCACATTGTTTACCTTGGAGTTTCCTTTTTTTTTCTTAAGAAAGACTTTTTAATATTCATTGTTGTTTTCATTTAGGTCAGAAGGGATTTCCAGGGCCCCCAGGTGAAGCTGGTCCACATGGATTTGATGGGCATAAAGGTCAACGAGGCAAGCCAGGAATATCAGAAATACCAGGCCCACCAGGTAAGTGAAAATCTTTTTTTGCCTTCTTTGGGAATATAGATCAATAAGAGTATGGAAGCTACTTTACCATGGTAGTTTTTTCTTGATATATTAAACGCTGGCTCTCAGGTTCTGCTAGAGGGGAATAGAATCCCAATTACCTAAATTCCTTTTATTTGAGATGGGAAACATAAGAGTTCTTTATTCTCATGAGATTAAAAAAATAATCCAGTACAAGGTAAATATTTTGCCATCTGAGGATAAAGAAATATTGATGATTCTTACAAGAAAGTAAGAGACAAAACGTCTTTTCCTGAGAATAGTAAAGAGAAAAACACAGCACACACTTTCAAAAGATGAAACATTTTGGAAGCATTTTTATTCTTATCACTGTGTGTTAGTTCTTTTTCTTTTACTGTGTAACATTTTCTATTATTAAATAGGTTTTCGAGGTCAGACTGGAGAGTCGGGTGCCGAAGGTGAAAAGGGGGTGGCCCCCACTGGTCCTCCAGGCCCCCCAGGATTACCAGGAATTGATGGTCAGAAAGGGATGCCAGGCGATTCTGTTTATGGCTTGCCAGGACTTCCAGGACATATTGGCCCTCCAGGACTGCCCGGACTTAAAGGGCTCAGAGGTGATCCAGGACTTCCTGGACGTCCAGGTATGATATGTACACTTTTTTGGGGGGGGAAGCATAATAGAACAGTGGGGTTTGTCACCCAAGATATTGGGGACTTCCTTTGAATGATAGAATAACCCTTTGGCCAGGGCAGCTTAACTGCACGAAAGTCTAGTGATACTTTACCGTTTTCTACGGATGGATCTGTGGGCAAAGAGCTTTAGAATGAACTAGTTTAGATAAAGCATCTATTAAATGCCTTCCATGTGCCAGTCACCAGTGTTAAACTTTGGAGAAACAAAAGTAAGCAAGACAATCCTTGCCCTCCAGGAACTTATGTTCTAATTGAGAAAGATGGCACATAAAGAAGAGCTACCAAGGGAGGGAAGAGGAGGATGTGGGACAAGGCTAGGAGGAGACCACTAGGAAGAGGAATCTTCTTGACTTCAGGGCTGGCACTCCATCCATGGTGCTCTCTGCCCAGACAAGATGAGTCAAAAGGCCCACATTTCATGGCTGCTGAAAGTGAGAGGTGAAGGTCAAGGCAGGACATGGTTTATGGAGGAGCTGAAACCTGATACGAGCATCTAGGTGGCACAATGGATGGGGTACCAGACCTGAAGTCAGAAAAACTCATCTTCCCAAGTTCAAATCTGACCTTGGACACTTCTTAGCTATGTGATCCTTGGCAAGTCACTTAACCCTGCTTGCCTCCATTTCCTCATCTGTAAAATGAGCTGTCTCCCATAATATAACCAATTTTTTGTTGGTCATATCAGTCACACACACAGTCATCAAATATTTAGTAAATGCTATCACACTGTGTATTTGAAGGATAGAAGAATAACAGGACTTACTCTACATGACCCCAGAGGAGGGAATTAAGAGCAATGACCAAACTTGAAGAAGGGCTAGTTTCAGCTCAGTAAAGAGAAATTCTAACTAATGACTAGAACTCTCCCAAAGCAGCATGGTCTAACTTTGTGAGTTCCCCTTCCCAGGATGTCTTCATGCCACACAGCTGGATGGTTGTACTTTGGGGATGTTTTAAAGGAAAATTTTTTATTCATGTATGAATTGGGTTAGAAGCCTTCTGTGGTCTCTACTAATTCTGAGGCTCTGGAAGAGCCACCAGATGGTCTTTGAGGTGAAAACCCCATCCATTTTATTCAGAGATTCTAAACAAAGATAAAGAATTCTTCTTGCTTCTCTTTAGCCCTCCTCCCTTTATCTTTCAGTGAGGAGATCAATGATTGTTGACCTCAAGTAAGATTTTATATATATGTATATAAATATATATATATATATTTATATATCACTTTGGAAGACTTACTTCAAGGCTGCTCACTGGTATAAGGGAGAAGAGTTCTAGATTTGGAGTCAGGAAGATTTGAATCTCAATTTATGATTTCATTCATGGAGGGAACTTTCAGTGAAGAGACTCCCTCTACCAGTGTTGGCTTGCCCCTTCCCTGAAAGTGAAAGTTAAGGTCTTAGAAATTTGCCTGGGGATATGCATTAATTAAGCAAGTGATAGACCCATCTGAGTTCAGATTGTGTTTCAGACACTTCCTGGCTTTGTAACTCTTGACAAGTCACTTAACCTCTCCCTCAGTTTGCCTATCTGTAAAAGGAAGATCAATCATTAAATCAGTAAACATTTATTCCAAGACCTCAGTTTAGTGCCAGGCACTCAACCAAGCAGTAGAGATTAAAAAGAAAGAGGCAAAAGACAGACCTGCCTCGAAGGAGCTCACAGTCTGAATGTGGAAGATCAAATGAGATCATAAATGTACTAGTATACATATTTGTATCATATACATTATACAGTATGAAACATGCATTTTATACATTTGTTTCATGCATATTTTACAGTAAAACATACCAACTGTAAATATTTGTATCATACATGTTGGGAAGTACAAAACCATATTAATTGTACATATTTGTATCATACATATTGTAAACTACAAAAATATACCAAGTATACATATTGGTACAAATTGCAAACAATACTTATTATTATTTTTACATATATTCTCTCATTTGAAGCACAACCCTGTGAGTTAGGAGCTACTGGTATTATGATCCCCATTTTGTGAAGGAGGATGCTGAGACCCAGAGAGGTAACTTCCCAAAGTCATACCAGCATAAGAAGGTGCACCTCAGATGGGTTGTATTTTGATAGTCATTAATATGAAGAATTTCATGTCATAAAAAGCATTGTATTATTTCAGGGACAACTGGAGTTCCAGGATTCCCAGGCATCAAAGGATCTCAAGGCAGAGAAGGGGATGCTGGCCCTCTTGGTGACCCAGGTTTACCAGGCCACGGATGTCGAGGCTTTCCAGGGTTGCCAGGGCATCCTGGATTCCCTGGGTCACCAGGCATTCCAGGTGAGTGAATGTCAGCAAGGAGCCAGTTGGGGCGACCCTGCCAGGACTTCCTTGCCTGATGGACTGATAAGCTAAGAGATATTTCTCTATCCCAATAGAATGTGATAAATGGACTTGGGGTGGCCACAATGATGAAATGAGACTTTTTCAGACAAACTGGACTTAGCTCTTTATCCCCTGTGCTCACCCTGCCCTCTCCCATCTCCCTGCATTCCAGCTAAATCTCACACTGTTTTCCAACTTAATCTAGGTGTGATCATGCCAGGTCAGAGCACCTTTGGAAGATCACCTTCCTCATTCTGGAAACTATAAGCCCAAGATCACATTTTCTTTTTTGGTTGACATATCACACTGTTGATATATATTAATCTTTTATTATTATTGTTCAGTCATTTAGTCATATCTGGTTCTTTATGACCCCTTGTGGGTTATTTGTTTGTTTGTTTGGCAAAAGGACTGAAGTGGTTTGCCTTTTCATTCTCTACTTCATTTGACAAATGAGGAATTTGAGGCAATCAAGGTTAAGTGACTTGCCCAGAGTTACATAGCTAGAAAATGCCCAAGGCTAGATCAGAAATCAGGAAGATGAACCTTCCTGATTCCAAGCTTAGTACTCCATCCACTGCATCACTGACCCTTCTATCTTTTTTTCAGATAACTCTTATGACATTCCCTCATCTTGTACTTATGAAGTTGACTTTTTGAACTTATGTGAAATTTTGCATTTATTCCTATTAAAATTAATCTGAATAGATCTGGACCAGTTTTCTAGCTATGCAAGACCTTTTGGTTTTTTGACATCTAATATATTAGTTATTCCTAGGATCTTTGAGCCATCTGAAAATTTGATAATTATAAAAACAACACAGGTTCATGAAAGTTTCACAACATTTTAACTTTTGTGTTGACATACCAAACTTTCATGGTCTCCAAACTATATGCAATGAAAACGTTTCAAACTATAAAGACCTAGGAGAAATAATCTGGGTCTGCTATTGGAGTTGTCTCAAAGATTCTCTCAGTGAGCTTCCATAAAATGTGCTGATGGTACTTTTACTTATTTAACCAAAGAAACCATTTCATTTATGGGTGCAATAGCCTGCAGAATAACTTAAGCCAGGATTGTTTCTATATGATTGTTACTGAACAATATCAGAATGAGATGGTAATAATTGGAATTTATTTAGCACTTGATAAAGTTTGCCAAATGCTTTCTCTGTATGATTATCTCATTTGATCCTCATAAAAATCCTAGGAATTAGGGATTATGATTATTATTATTCCTGTTTGACAGATGAAGAAACTGAGGCTCAGTTATGGGCACCCAGCCACTAAAATAATTATTTTGGGGATATGACCCCAGGTCTTCCTGATTCCAAGTATAGCATGTCACTTGCCCTTTCATTCTAATCAATGATTTTAAAACTTAGCTTTCAGTATCATAGGATTAAACACATATCCCTGGGATATTCCATTAGAAATCTTATTTCAAATGCCCATGGAACCATGGCTGATTACTCTGTGCAGCTGACCATTCAACCAGCTGCAAATCCTCCACCTAACAATACTGCCACTTGGGCTGCAATTTCTTCATTTTGTACATAAGAATGACATGAGAGATCATTGAGCGCTTTGCTAAAATAGATGCCCAGTGTATTATCTATAGCATTCCTTTGATCTACAGTCTAGAAATCTTGAGGAAAAGGAAATGAGTGTATTCTGAGGTGTCCTGGTCATGATAAAGCTGATTCTCTCTCACCTAACCTCAGTTTCCTTTTCTAAAGTCTTACTAACCATCCCTCTAATAACACCTAGAATTTTGCCAGGAATCAAACTCATGCTCACTGCCCCCTAGTTTGCAGACTACACTTTCAGCATTTTTTTGAACGTTTGAATGATCTTGCAAAGGTCACTGACAGTGACTTATGTATTGGTACCAGTTCTTTTAATTGGACAATATTGGGGGAAGCTAGATTTCCTCTTACTTCATGCTTATCTCATATTTCATTTCTCCAGCACCACTTTGGGAATCAGAGAAGCTCAATTAAGCTCCTTGTTTTATAGCTTATTGACTTTGCACGTTTTTTTGAAAAGTGGGACAATAAATACAAGAGAAATACAGGTCTTCATGACTCCATGCCCAGCATTCTATCCATTGTGCCATCTAGCTGCCCTCCACTCTTTTTAGATACTTCAAATTAATTGAAAACTTCTATTAAAATGTTGTTGATATTCATAACATTTTATATACTGGCTTCACTGGGCTACTTAATAAGAGCTATACAGTAAAGCCTTGAAATTCTTTTCCCTTTTTAATACTAGGAAAACCTCTGCAAGGTGTTCTGCTGGAGGGAAAAACATCACCCTAATGTCCCTTTCCTGAATTCTCCTTTTAGCTGCTTACATCTTATGCAACGGTTCTGACCTCAGACACATATTAGCTGTTAGATCAAGGGCAAGTCACTTAATCCTGTTTGCCTCAACTTGTCATCTATAAAATGGGCTAAGGGAGGAAATGTTAAACCACTCCAATGTCTCTGTCAAGGAAACCCCAATGAAGGATTATGAAGTGGCAGGCATGACTGAAAATGATTAAACAACAAAAACTCTGCTACTAGTTGTTTGTATAGTTTTAGCCAGGTAATTTAAACTTTTCAGGTCTCAGTTTTCTCATCTGTAAAATGAGATTAGAAGGGGTGATCATTAAGGTCTCTTCCATTTCTAAATCCTATGACTAGTCCTGCCTGTGAACTTTTTGGTCTACGTTATTGTTAAAATGTCTACAATGCCCTCCTCAGATTTAATGTGATCCAGGATTGCAATTGGAACATTTTCTTCTTTTCTAATTTTGTTTTAGTTATTTTGGTCAATAAATTTGGTCAATAACAATATCAATTATTGGTAAATAAATTCTTGTTTCCCTTATTCAATTTCCCTTTCCTCCTTCAAATTCTTCTCTTGGTGATCCTTGTTTGTCCTCCATCAGTAATGATAGACAATTTGGTGATTTACTGTTTGTAGGGGGGGGAAGACTCCCTTAATGGTGGATGTTGGTCTTTGAATCAGCAAAGTCATCTCGGGTTATCATTCTTTTTCAAGTGTTCAGGACCTCTTAGCATTTAGCCCAGGAGCACTCCTTTATTCCTTTTTCATGGTTATAGATACACAATTTAAGGTATATTGGGATCATGGCAGTTAGGTGGCTCAGTAGAAAGCCAGGTCTGGAGATGGGAGGTCCTAGCTTCAAATTTGGCCTCAGATACTTCCTAGCTGTGTGACCCTGGGCAAGTCACTTGATCCCCATTGCCTACCCCTTACTGATCTTCTTCTTTGAAACCAACACTTAGTATTGATTCTAAGAAAGAAGATAAGGGCATTTTTAAAAAATGTATTGGGATCCCTTCTGCTCACATATAAAATAAAAGAGAATAAAGTTGTTGGGGTTTTTTGGTATACAATGGCCTTATAAATTTGATCAGACTATGATTTTCATCAGGATTTGATGGCTTGAAAGGTCACCAAGGAGACAGAGGTCCACCAGGACCAGCTGGAATGAAAGGCCTCCAAGGAACTCCAGGATTTCCAGGGTTACCTGGCCTCCCAGGACCACAAGGGGATCCAGGGCCTGGTGGAGATGATGGCTCACGAGGTTCCCAAGGCCCCAAGGGTAGGTTTTATTAATTATTTAAAAAAATTTTTTTAGATTTTACAAACAGCAGCAGGGATTGTGAATTCCACTCCCAAATGTTACATTTCTTCATTCCATAGTCTCAAATATTACATCGGATTCGATATACCATTCCTTTTCTCTTTCTTCTTTCTTATCACCATAACTTTACCTTCTCCAATGGGTCCAACTCATTCATGTAAATGGGAGATGAGACTTTGGGATGCCCAAACTGGAGTGCTATCCAGGGACAACTTCTGGGTCCGAGGATGCTTTAAGTCTAAGATCATGGAACAAGATTCCTTGGCAATATTGAAGTGAGATCCACAGATAATCTCATAACTCTGGAACCAGAATTTGGCATAAAAATTTCATTTGGAAGTGGGATAAGGGAAACAAGGGAAAACATGAACAGGAAACCTCCTTTCCTTTTCTCTTCTGATAGGTATCACATACCCAAGTGACTAAATTGCAACAGAATGAAAGTGGCTTTCACTAACTATCACCCAGGATCTCAGGAAATGTGAAGACAATGTCTATGTTGATTTGCTTATGTTTCCACACTCTTCCTGGATTCCTAGAAAAAGTCATAATGGAGGCAGGACTTAGGTTATTATTGTTGGGGAGTCTGAGTTTGGTGGGTTGCTTGATCTTAGGAGTTCCAAACTCCCCCAAAAGGGATAAAACCCAGTGGATGCTGGCCCTAAATCTGACCCTAATATTGTCAGACCTTGGGAGCAGAGGGCTACCAGGCTGCTTATAAAAGGAGTGCCTTATCCCATATTGGAAAAACAAGGCAGGTCAATGATTCAATGCAGATTGGCAGTGGGACCAGACCTGTGAATGACCACTGACTTTCCAGCCCAGGAAGACCCGGTTTAAAAAAAAAAAGATATTCAATCAACAAGCATTTATTCAGCATTTACCATAGGTGAGAGGCAGAAGGATACAATAAAATCCAAAAAGATGGTCCCTGTCCTCAAGGAGATTAAATTCTAATAGATATAGATATTTTTTTGCCCAGATCTCTCATGGGAAAATAACCACTTTTTGCTTGTGGCTAATATAATTCAGTCCAGACACAGCCATCTTTCTGTTTTAAAGCCGAACATTTGTACATCCTTTGCCCTCCCACCAATCTTTGATCTTTCTCAGTAGAATTTATTTCAAACATATTTCCATCAAATCCATACAATTTTGCATACCATCGAACACTTGCAGGGGTCCAAGGCCTGCCAGGAATCCCAGGCTTTCCAGGAGAGCGAGGAAGGAAAGGGCAATCAGGACTTCCAGGCAGAAAAGGTGACCCAGGAGAAGAGGGTCCTTGTGGACTTCCAGGGGAGCCAGGAGAGCCAGGCTCTAAAGGTAAATGGGATTATTTCTAATTCTCTTTCCAGAGATGGCATTTGTCAGAGAGTGTATTTGAACTCAGGCCATTCTGCCTTTGAGAGCCCAGTGCTACGTTACCTTGGGAGCTCTGTAAGCTGCTACAATAGATCCCAACCTGCCTCTATAGATGGAATTTCCTCTCCTCAGTCCATACCCTGAAATCATAGATCCATTCCCAGTTTAACTTCATCAGAATTGGACTCTTATTCCTTGGCTTCCTCCACGATTCCTTATTTTGATTTTGGAATTTTTTGCTGGAATTCTAAATATTTACTTTATATACCTGTCTTCTTATATCTATAGAAATTAATAGTGATGTGTGTACAGATATTTAACATTTATAAAAACATATATAATAAATTTAATATGATTGTTTATATAATTATATAATATATTTAATATAATAATATTTAATATATATTCATATTTAACAGTTAAGAACTACATATAATTCTTAAATGTTTAGAAAAGGGAGCAGCTGGGTGGCTCAGTGAATATATTTTTTTAAGCCCTTATCTTCTGTTTTGGAATCTATACTGTGTATTGGCTCCAAGACAGAAGAGTGGTAAGGGTTAGGCAATGGGGGTTGAGTGACTTGCCCAGGATCACACAGCTGGGAAGTGTCTGCTCAGTGGATATTTGCTATAATAATATAATAACATATTTAACATATATATTTAACCTTTAAGAACTACATAGTTCTTAAATGTTTACAAAAGGAAGCAGCTGGGTGGCTCAATGGATTGAGAGCCAGGTCCAGAGATGGGAGGTCCTGAGTTCCAATTTGGTCTCAGACACTTCCTAGCTTTGTGATCCTGGGCAAGTCACTTAACCCCCATTGCCTAGCCTTTATCACTCTTCTGCCTTGGAAGCAATACATTGTATTGATTCTAAGATAAAAAGTAAGTGTTAAAATATTTCCAAAAGCTTTACATATATTGTCTCATTTGATCCTCATAAGAACCCTATGAAATAGACGTGATTATCCTCATTTTATAAATGAGGGACCTACAGCTCAAAAAGAGCCAGTGACTTATCGAGGGTCCCATGGCTGGTAGGCATCTGAATCAAGATTTGAACTTGACTTCGGTTTCCAAGGCCAGTACTGTAGTCACTCTTTTATTTTAAATTAAAAATATTTCTTACATCAATGTAATTTTAACAATCATTTTTGGATATTTTGTGGTCCGTGTTATCTCCCTCCCTAAGATGGCAGGTGATAGGATGTAGTAATACGATATAGACATGTGTTATCCTGCAGTACATTTTCCCATGTTCATCATTCTATGACAGAAGACACCTATCACTTACACTAGGGAAAAATGCAAAGAGAAAATGAAGTGAAGCATGGTACGTTTCAATCTGCATTTGGACTCTGTCAGTTCCTTCTAGGGGGGTGGAGAGCCTTTTCCATCACCATCTTGGATCCTGGCATCGTCTTAGTCCCTCTTATCCACTGTGTGTTCTACCATTATTCCCAGAACTGGTTCTTAATACTTTAGTTCAAATCTTGTGTCAGAGGCAACATAGAGTCCTGGGTTTGGAATAAGATTTGAGCCCAGTTCGTGCCTCTGACCTTGCTGTGTGTGTAGGCAAATTACCTGACTTTGCTGGCACCTTTCCTGATGCCCTGACTTACATGGGACCATTCATTAATTAATTTTCACATTTTATACCAGATAGAGGGGTCAAATGCAAATAGAATGAGATCCCTGCAAAGTTGCACATATATTTAGAAAAGCTTAAATATTACAATATGTTGTATTGAATTTTTATTTACTTGATTAAATATTTCCAAATTATACTAAATATTATTTCTAAGGTAGAAGAGGGGTAAAGCCTAGGCAATTGGAGTTAAGTGACTTGCCCAGAGTCACACAAATACCAATTACATTTTTTTTTAACTCTTACCTTCCATTTTAGAATCAATACTGTGTATTGGTTCTGAGGCAAAAGGCAATGGGGGTTAAATGACTTGCCCAGGGTCACATATTTAGGAAGTGTCTGAGGTCAGATTTAAACCCAGAATCTCCTGTCTTTGGACCTGGCTCTCTATTTACTGAGCCACCCCTTTACCAATTACATTTTAATCTGGGACACCACACTGGGATTGCAGTTGGTAAAGAGTTTGACATCTCTGAGGATTCATTTAGGTCTGATTTCATCCACAAGACTGAGAGAACAATGTTAGAGAGTTCCCAGAACCAACCTTGGAAACGAATTAATTTTCTCATCTATATATTCAAATTTAAATGATTATTCCATTTTAGTTGCTTAGCTTGACTATTTTTTACTGTTTTATTAGCTAGTGAATCACCTCAATAAGATCCAGGAGTCAAGAAGTCACTCTTTACCTAGGTTTTAATGCATTTCCTACCAAGAAGACAAGCCCTGGTTCATGCTTGGGGCACACTTAATGAAAACCAGATTTCTGCACTCTTCTTTTTTCTCTTCTCTTTTTCGTTTGGTCGTCATGGGAATCCGTGTTTTTGGGGAACTCCAGGGTGTATTTTGCTGGACACAATTAAGAGGCCATTCTTCTAGCCCAGTGATAAGGAAAATACTATGATGAAGATGACTAGGAAGAGGAGGTAGAATTCGTAATTGTGAGCCAGGAAAATTGAGATTTTACAGACCAAATAGAATTTTTGCAGGTCTACTTGTTGAAAAATTGTTTCTAAATCTATCGTGATGGAAGTAGCAATGATTTTCCATAAAACTAATGGGACTAAACAGACTAATAAATATAGTCATTGTAGTACATAATGGGGACATGATTGGAGAGGCATAAAATGTTGTGACTGAAAGATCATGCATATTTATTTGCTTGTGAATTATATTGCTATTTTAAGGAGAAAAAGGATACCCAGGAGATCAAGGGGATATTTCCATAATCCCCAGAAAAGGGGAAAAAGGTGAACCTGGGCCACCTGGTAGGCTTGGATTCCCAGGAGAAAAAGGTAAGAAAGATGAGGTTGTTTTTTTTTTTAATTAATGTTGGCAAATATTCTGGAATTTCGATGCATGGCCAACCAGAGATAGAGTTCATAACCATTTCCTAGTGATGTTGGCATTCTTGTCAAATCCAGGAACACCATCCCTTTATACAAATAAGTAGTAATTAACTGAGTGACTTTTCTTGTTGCTATATTTCTTTATTGTTAAGACTTACTTGAAAATTTTCTCTCCCAAAGCCCATATGCACTTGTAGTTTGGGAAATTGAGAACTGGATAATGAATCGTGAACACAAATGTGTCCATCTTCCTTGTCCTTTTTCCTTTCATGTACCCCTATTGGAGCTGGTGGTAAAATGAGCAGCGAGCATTTCTAAAAACATTGATGGGTGTGAGCGATCTCTGTGGAAGTTATCCAGGGAGCCAAATTGTCTGAAGCTTAATCTTGAACTTAATGCTTAAGAGACAATGGAATGTGATGCAAAGAAAACTCAGGAAAGTCTCAGTTCTGCCATTAACAATCAAGTTACTTCAACTTTCTGGGTTTCAGTTTCCTTGCCTGAAAAATGAGGGATTCAATTTGAGAGCCTCAAAACTGTGAAGATCATAGGATCCTAAATATATAGCTGAAAGAAACCTCAGAGGCCATCTAGTCTAAGCCTCTCTTTTAACAGATAAGAACACTGAGGCTGAGGGAAGTCAGTCAGACCATCCAGCATGGCATTCCCACATCAAAAATGGCACTGGATTCTGTGAGCAAAGCAGAACTGCAGTAGCTCAAAAGAAATTGTGAGATGCACAAATTTATCTCCATCCAAAAAGTTCATATGGGCTATTTGTGCCCATCCTGTTGTGAGCCTTCCAGGTTCATGTTGTTTGATCAACATAGTGATGCCATTTTGGTCCTCTTCAAGTACAAAGAACACCACCCAACCAACCAACCAACCACTGGCTATCCCTCATAACTGGAATTCTCTCTCTGCTTGTCTCTGATGCCTGGTTCACTGGTTTCTTTCACATACCAACTAAAATCTCCCCATATCCAGGAAGCCTTCCCCACCATCCTTAATATTAATGACTTCTCTTTGTTGAATATGTCCAATTTATTTTGTCTATATCTTGTTTGTAAAAAAATTGTCTTCATGTTATCTCCCCCACTAGGTTGTGAGCTCCCTGAGAGCAGGGAATACATCCCATCCCTACACACACACACACACACACACACACACACACACACACACACACACACACACCTTTGTGTCTTAAGGGCTTAGAACAGTGCTTGGCACACAATAAACAAATATTTGTTGACTGACTAATTGGATGATTCTCAAGTTCTCTGCCAGATCTAACTGTGGTGATCCTTTATACTTGAATACTCTAACTCCTCATGTTTTTTCAGGAGATAAAGGAACTCCTGGAACCCAAGGGATAAAAGGATTTCCAGGAGGAGATGGGCTACCTGGATTTCAAAAAGGAGAACCTGGCAACAGAGGTCATCAGGGACTTCCAGGTCTCCCAGGCCTCCCAGGACCTCCAGGACCCAGAGGAATAATTGGTTTCCCAGGTATTCCAGGAGACCAGGTAAGTTATTCTGTAAAATGAGGCAGGGGGGAATCAGGAACACTTTATATTTGACATATTGGGAGGAAAGAGGTGTAATCAATTGGTCAGAAATTGTAGGTAACTCATGTCATCTTAGATGTCTCTCGTTGGCTCTTGTTCTTTTCTTTCTAATGCGTGAAAGGGGATGGGAGAGTAAATGGATGCTTTAGAAATAAAGAAAAAAACAGAAAAAAAATGTAAAGATAAAATCCACAGCCACAGAGAAAGATTAGTAAACAACAATTCCCTGGCAATGCTATTCTAATTGAATGACTCTATTCCTATTTCTACTGATTATCCCTCGGTATCAGGGGTATAAAAATGCTAGTTTCTCGTTGGTTCTAGTTGATAATAAACACATATACTTCTTTTAGTTATGAGAAGAATCATCTATTAGAAAATCAGATAGGACTGTATCCCTCTCTGTAGTTACTGTTTTAGAAGGAATTAGACATTTCAATGTAAGACCCAAGACAGTCAGTGGCCTTTATTAGGTTTGCCTTAACTCATAAAAAGGAAGCCCTTATGGCTTAACTTGAGACAAGCAATGATATATGGAGGGGAAGAAGTGTAGCAAAGGAAATGGGAATACAAACACATTAGGATCATTTGAGGGATCAAACTTCTTAGACAACCATTAAGAGAGTTGGAACCGTGGGTGAGACGCTCTTTAGGAAAGGCAAGAAGAGGAATGGGATAACTGACCCTGCTAGAAACATGGCATCCAGGTTTTACCAGAAACTTACCCCTTCTCCAAGATAAAAATGGGCACACCTGAGTTATCCCATATATCAGAAATACTTTCCAAGGTGGAAGAGAAGGCTAGGAGTTCTGGAGAGAGGAGTAGAGACTTATTCAATCATATCTGATTAGTTTACCAGCTCAAATGTCAGAGCTAGAGAAGCACAAGTCATGAATCTGTTTATTTCTATCAAGGAAGATTCCAAATCAAGGGGCAGGAATAGAGATCTAGAGAATGGGTAAGGAGGGTTGGGGAGATGTCTAAAGCAGATGGCCTGTTGCAAGAAAGACTATGCCCAGGACACCAGAAGCTTTGTTGGATTAACAAAGAGAGAAAGGCTGGTTCAAACTTGTTAAATCAGCTGTTGAAATTTTTTAGGGTGATGTACCAAATAAAGATACATGGAAAAGACATGCAAAGTGAACTAATGTGATTATTTTAAATGTAACTTTTACTTTTTTCAATTAATGAGCATATATTTAATCTTTCTCCCACCTCACCTCTCCATATGGGGAAAGAAAAAGAACAGAAAAACCCTTATAGCAATTATGTATAGGCAAGCAGAACAGCTTTCTACATTGGTTATATGTAAACACATCTGTCTTGTTCTGTATCTTGAATCCAGTACTTCTGTCAGGGAGTAGGTGTCAGGCTTCATCAGTCCTAAGGAATCATGCTTGATCATTGCATTGATAGAATTCTTAAGACTTTCAAAGTTGTTTTTGCATTTTTGTTGTTATTGTATGAATTATTCTCTTGTTCTGATTACTTCACTCTTCTTCACGTGATATAGATCTTCACAGATTTCTCTGAAACCTTTTGTTTCATTTCTTTTGATACAATAGAATTATATTACATTTGTGTTTCTTCATTTGTCTAGTTCTCCATTTGATGGGCACCACTTTATTTCTAATTGTCATTTACTGTGTCAAGAGCTACTATACTTATACTATACACGTACACCTTTTTCCTCTTTCTTGTGTCTTCTTGAGCTTAGTTGTTATAATGGGCTATAATTTAGTGACTTTTTGGATATGGTTCCAAATTGCTTTCCAGAATGATTGGACCAATTCACAGCTCTATCAACAGTATATTCATGTGCTTTATTTCCTCAAGGTCCCAACGATATTTATTGTTTTCCTTTTTTCATTTTTATCAGTCAAATAAGTAAAACCTCAGATCTGCTTTAATTTTCATTTCTCTAATTATTAGTAGTTTGGAGCATTTTTCACATTTTTATTGATAGCTTTGGTTTTTTTCTTTGAAAACTGCCTAGTTATTCATATCATTTAACCATACATCAATTGAGGAAATGTCTCTTAGATTAGTTGACTTAAAAAATTCAAAACAGAGATTGAATCAACCATCATGAAATATACACGGATTCTTCCACAAATTACAGATCAGTCTACTCAGACATCTAACCCTGTGAATTTAAAGAGAATTTTGAGCTTCCAGATTTATATAAGTTAATTAGATAGTAACTATATTAAGTGCATAGGAAAGCTACACTTGTTTTAAACCACATGCTAATATACATATATATATATATACATATATATATATATATATGTTTCTGTAAAGCATTGCATTCCTACTGATCACTATTGGTATAAGACATTCCTAAAGGAAAGTGGTATCATTGATGACTCATTTGTAAGATTCTCATCCACTATGTGACAGGCTCAGATTCAATTCCAGGCCAATGCAGCCAGAATTTTTGGAGGCAGCATGTTATATTAGATAGGGCACTGGACCTAGAGATGGTAAGAACTGGGTTCAAATTGCATCTCCGATACTTACAAGCTTTGTAAATGGAGGCTAGTCATTTAAACTCTGTATGCTCCAGTTCCCTCATCTATAAAATTAGAGGGTTTGATTCTGTGGCTTCTAAGGTCCCACCCAACTTGAAATCTATTATCCTACGAAGTGTGAATGCTTTTAAGATAACATGTCATCTAAAGATCTGTCATTATAAACATGGGGGTTTAGGTGATTTCTCTTTAAAACCTGACATCGCTATTTTTTCTTTCAGGGTGATCCAGGCTTGCCAGGCTTACCCGGACTTCCAGGACCTGATGGAGCAAGAGGACCTAAAGGTAATTTTTGGGAATATAATCATAATAGTCATTGTGCATTTCCCTATATTGTTTAGACTATTGAAAGCATTCTCTATCATAAGAATAAAGGAGATTGAAAGTTAATAAATAAAAATTATTAATAAATGAACATAAATAAAATTAATAAATGAGATTATTTAGATATGAAAGTGAACAGTGGAGTCCTCTTTTCTCAGATACATCTAATATATTGGCACATATTAGGAGAAAAGGCTACTGTGTTATATCTAAGTAGTATCTATTAATCTTCATTTCTAACCCACTCAATCCTTCTGGATGTTTGTAAAATGAATACCACAACTGATAAGTTGCCTTGTAGGTTTAGTCTCATTAATTCCATCTCTTCACAGCTTATTTCATTTCTTACCCTACTGGAAGCAGGCCTATCATCTCTCCTTCCCTCCCTGCTCCCACTGTGAGTTCCTTATTTATAAATATTATGTAACTATGTTAGTTATGGCTAAAAACATAATATTTATAAATAAATAAATTTATAATAATATATATTATATAATAAATATACAAACCAATCAATTAATTAAATAAAACTTGGGGAAATCTAGTGGTAGAATTCTCAAATGTTAGGTGAGAGAATAGGATATTCTCAGCTCCATGAAGATGCCTAACCTCTCCATTACATTGGACTTTATTTCTTCTCACTCCCAGGAATATAAATTCTTAGAAGACAGGCATTATGTTATGTTTTATCTCTGTCTCCATTTCCTAGTACAACGCACAACAAGCATGTAGTAAATGTTGGCTGAATGGGTAAATGAATGAATGAATAAATATGAAAGACCCTATGCAAGTAAATGGACTTATATGGGCATCTGCATGTAAAATGTGTCCCTTGTAAGGACATTACATAAAGCATATCTTGTGGTCTTTTTTGCAAAGATACAAAGCCATGTTTTCTTGCTTATAGCTCACTGCTTAAAATATATCTGTGATTGCTTTAGCTCTGAAAATTAAACCTAATACTACTTGGCTCTGAAAAATTATATCCTTAAATAGTAATAGTCCACAAAGTGATTACTAAAAAATTAAATAAGAACATTTTAGAGAATTTTAGAGAAAATCACCAAAATATCAAACAAACTTCAGTATACCTTTGTTATTATGAATAGAGAAATTGTGTGCCAAGGGTTAAACCTTTAATAATATATTAGAATGTATTTTTCAAGATCGATGGTTATTTAGATAGAAACCTCTGTTAGGGGTAACTCTATGTGTGTGGTACGGGGCAAAGGGGGAGACATAATCATTTGTCATTGTAACTTCTTTTTTATTTTTTAAAAAACACTTACCTTCTGTCTTAGAATTAGTACTAAGTCATAATAGTCATCCATTAACTGGATGGATATTTAGATAGAACTTCTAGAAATTTACCCTGAAATATTTGTAAAAGAACTAGTAAATTACCCCAAATTCCATAAACTGTTTTGTTCTTGTATAAGAAAAGGTAATACCCCCCAAACCCCAATAAATGATAATTCATTTCATCATCTATAGGAAATCAAGGTGACACAGCAAGTCAATATGGACCTCCAGGACCAAAAGGAGATCCCGGTATCCCTGGATGTCCAGGTAAAGATTAATTTTCTTCCAAGGACTGAGGTTTGGGAACTACATAGATACACAGGAATTCTATGGATTTATAGATATGTTCTGAAATCTAGCAGCCTTCCTTTTTGTTCTGTTTCCTTTTAATCTGGTCTCTCCAAACTACAATCAGTCTTTCCCACCATTTAATGTAGTCATTAAGATTATTTGTCATCAATAAGTGGATCTATTCAAAATAAAGTTAACTAGGCTAGAATACAATTGCACAGAGTCAGAGAACCTCAGAAGTATAGTGGCCTTTGGAGGTCATCTAGTTATTAAACAGGAATCTAGTCTATAATATCTAGCCTCTGCTAGAAGAGCTTTAGTGATAAAAGTCCATTACTTCCTAACGCAGCCCATTCTACTTTGAAATCTAATTGTCAGGAATTTTTTCGTAGGTTGAATGTAGACTTGCAGACTTGTAACATCCACTCATTGTTCCTAATTTTTCTTCTGGGGCCAACCAGAGGAAATTTAATCCCTCTCCCATATATCATTCCTACAAATATTTGAAGATGATTATTCTGGGCACTAAGTCTTCTCAACAAAGAATATGACTCACCTTTATATGGCACCTAAAGTGCTTGTCTCATAGAAGCTCCATGGGTCAGGTTGAGTAAATGTTATCAATTTCATTTTATTAATGAGAAAACTAAAATATGTAGTGGTTAAGTGATTTGCCTTTGGTCATATAGTTAGTAAATGTTGGCATCTAAATTCAAATCCAGTGAGTCAGGTGTCTTTTCAGTAATCCATGCTGATTCTCAAGGCTGGACATCCTCAGATCATCCAACCAGTCTTTGTATGTCATTATTTCTAGTGTATCCTGGGTGTGGGCACTGAGATAACCCCTAAGCACCCCTTTTTCTCTCTTTGGGTTGGTCAACAACTCAATCTGATATGTCTAGAGTCTTCATAGAGTGAGGGCTGGCTAAGGCTACAGTCATACAACTCCAACTCATATTGTTAAGGTGTGCTTGGGGTAATTCTGGCATGTGGTTGTGTGTGTGTGTGTGTTAAAGGGAAGATACAACCATCTGTCAATGTAGCTTCTTTTTTTAAAACCATTACTTTTCATCTGAGAATCAATATTTCACTAAAGAGGAGTAATGCTATCAAAAGGAAAGTTTAGGAAAAATGGAAAAGTCTACACCAAAAGAGGTTTATTTCTTTTTTTTTTAATTTTATAGTATTTTATTTGATCATTTCCATGCATTTTTCATTAAAGACAAAGATCATTTTCTTTTCCTCCCTCCCTCCCCCCGTGGCCGAAGCGTGATTCCACTGGTATCATATGTGTTCTTGACTCGAACCCATTGCCATGTTGTTAGTATTTGCATCAGAGTGTTCACTCAGAGTCTTTCCTCTGTCATGTTCCCTCAGCCATTGTAGTCAGGCAGTTGCTTTTCCTCGGTGTTTCTACTCCCTCAGTTTGTCCTCTGCTTATGGACAGTGTTTTTTTCTCCTTGATCCCTGCAGATTGTGCAGGGGCATTACACTGCCACTAATGGAGAAGTCCATTACGTTCGATGATACCACAGTGTGTTTGTCTCTGTGTACAATGTTCTCCTGGTTCTGCTCCTCTCGCTCTGCATCACTTCCTGGAGGTCGTTCCAGTCTCCATGGAATTCCTCCACTTTATTATTCCTTTTTGCACAATAATATTCCATCACCAACATATACCACAATTTGTTCAGCCATTCCCCAATTGATGGGCATCCCCTCGTTTTCCAATTTTTGGCCAAGAGGTTTATTTCTAAAAAATGAAAAGAAATGAAAATATCTTACTGTGTTGGCTAGAACTCATTTTGCCAAAAAGTCTTTCAGAAATCACTGTGGCCTCTTTTCACCTTGGTCTGGAGGGGTAGAGATATGGAGATTTCAAGATATTTCATTGCTTTTCTGTTGTTAACATTCATATTGTTTATCTTTTCATATGTGTGAGTCCTATCTCACTAACTATCTTGTAATTTCCTTGAGTCCAGATGCTCACATTTTTTTCTGCAACCTTATAGTACCTTGCACATAATAGAGTTCAATGAATGTTTATTAGTTTATTTTGATTGATGGATTGGAGTTACCACACAACATTAAAACAAGACCTCAGAGAAATAGACAAATGTAATTAGAAATTATAAAATCAACCATATAGAGTTGGAAGGAATCTGGGAAGTCACTGATTCCAGCTCTTTCATTACATTTTTTAAATGAAAATAAATAGTTGTCTATGCTATTATCTATTATAAATGAAGAGCAAAGAAATTTAGAGATGGAAGAACATGAGAGACCATTTGGTCCTTTTTACAGATTGGGACCATTTTACTGATAAAGAAACTGAGACCTAGAAAGTTTAAATAACTTGCCCCAGGCTGCACAGTAAGTTAGTGTCAAAGCTAGGACTAAAACTAGTTCTCTATTTCAATGGATTCTATTTTAAAAGTAAAAAGATATAGTAGCAGTTAACTTTGGGGCATTTACATTGAAGTGTTCCTTTTAATGACCAATTCCTTTCATCTCCAGACTCATTGATGAACAGAAGAGTCTGTGGAGGAAAAAAGTTTTTTCATTCTTTCACATAAGAATTTTAAAAAAGAAAGACCACAAGGCCAACTAACTCATACTATTTGAAAAATAAATGCAGTCTGGGTATTATCTGCCTCTAGCTTGAGCATCTTGTGGTATTTCCTGACAAAAAAAAATTGACTTTAAAAGATATTAAATGTTCAGTGTTGACAAATGGTCCTATAACCATAATGCAGAAGGTTCAAAATATTTATCAAATCATAAGTATTCACAGCCCCAGTGTCATAATGACAAAGGATCTGAAGGCAGTAAGCCATAGAATCCAAAGGATCTAAAGAAGTTGGAACATTGGGCCAAATTCAGAAAGTTAAATTCATCAAGGATAAATGTAAAGTCTTGAATTTAGATACTAAAAAAAATCTATGTCACAAAAATAAGATGGAGGAAACATGGAGAATCCACAGTCCACAACTGGACCCGGAGTTTGGGCTGTAATCTCAGTATAAGTCAGCAGTGGGAATTGGCAGCCAAGAGAGCCAGTCTGTCCCTGGGCTGCCTTTAAGTAGGGTATAGCTTCCAGGAATAGAGAATTGATACTTTCATTGTATTCTGCCATCCTTGAACCTTTTGAGAAACATGATGTTCCTTTATGTAAATCACAATTTAAGAAGGACATTCAGAATCTGGAGAGTGTCCAAAGGAGGACAACCAGGAAGGTGAAGAGCCTTGAGCCCATACCACATAAGGATGAATTGAAGGAAATGGGCATGTTTAGTCTGGAGCAGAGAAGATTCAAGGGGAAAGGGATGGAAGCATAGTATCTGTATGGGATATCATGTAGAATTAGCCTAGACTGTAGATTAGTCTAGACTTATTCTGTTTGGTTGCAGAGTACCAGTACTAGTAGAAATTTAGGCTAAATTCAGCAAAACCTTCCTAATAATTAGAGCTGTCTTGAAGTTAGATGGATTGCTCAGAAGGGTGCTGGGCTCTCCCTCCTTGGAAGTCTTCAAACAGAAGCTGAAAAACCACTTATTGGGTGTATTATAGCTGAGATTCCTTTCATGTCGAGTTTGGATTCCATGGCTGCTGAGGTCCCTTCTAGCTCTCAGATTCTCTGATGACTCTGAATTATAGTACCAGTATTATTTAATATTTTATAAGCTCCTACTTTCCCATACCTGGACTACCTGAGATTCAGCTTCCTTTCTGCCAGACATTGTGCCTGTATCTATGATCCCAAGACAATTTGTATGATTTCCAATGGTTATCTCCATGAATTTTCTCATTGTAACTAGGATAGGGAGACCAGAGATTAGTCCCAGGAAAATGATGTATGGGGGAAGGAGCAACTTACCTCTTCTTGGTAGCAGTGATCTGTACCTTTGGAATCCTCCCTTGAATATCATAACACTTATTCATGACCCAGCTACTACCCATAGGTTCCCACTACCTGGGTGTTCCTCCTCCAGGGCTTGCTTTCCCCTACAATTCTTGGATAGTTACAGGATGGACTCCTTATCTTCCTCTTCTGAAATGATATTTCTATGTGTAATAATATGCAAAGGTATCTTGGAGACAGGTATCTTGTGAAGGGTTTAAAATGCCAAATAGAAAAGTTGATATTTGACTCTATCAGCTTTAGGGAGCTCCTGCAAATACTTAGTAGGGGAGTGATATAGTCAGGTCAGCTAGATGGCACAGTGGAGAGAATGCCAGGTCTGCAGTCCATAAAACTCATCTTCCAGAGTTCAAATTTGGCATTAGATACTTACTAGCTGAATGACTCTGGACAAGTCATTTAATTCTATTTGCCTCAGTTTCTTCATCTGTCAAATGAGCTGGAGAAAGAATTGGCAACCTACAACAGTATCTTTGCCAAGAAAACCTCAAATATGATGGGATATTATTGTGCTCAAAGGAATAATGAACTGGAGGAAGTCCATGTGAACTGGAACGACCTCCAAGAATTGATGCAGAGTGAAAGGAGTGGAACCAGGAGAACATTGTATACAGCGACTGATACACTGTGGTACAATTGAATGTAATGGACTTCTCTAGTAGCAGAAATGCAATGATCCAGGACAGTTCTGAGGGACTTATGAGAAAGATGCTATCTACATCCAGAGAAAGAACCGTGGGAGTAGAAACACAGAAGAAAAACATATGATGGATCACATGGATCGATGGGGATATGATCGGGGCTGTAGACTCTAAATGATTTAGTGCAAATATCAAGAATATGGAAATAGGTCTTGATCAATGACACATGTAAAAACCAGTGGAATTGCTCATTGGATATGGAGGGGGATAGGTAGAGGTGAGGGAAAGAACATGAATCATGTAACCATGGGAAAATATTCTAAATTAATCAATTAAATAAAATTTTTCAACTAAAAGAAGAAAACCCCAAATGGCATCACATAGTTGGACATGACTGAAATGACTGAATAACAAGATACAGTTGGAAATTTTTCTGGCCAAGGCTAGAAGAACAATTGTTGGAATTAACATAATATTTGTGTTGGACATAATACTTCTAAGGTCCCTTTTAATCTTTGGATTCTGGATATAAAGCCAATTGTTAATTTTTTTCTTTTAGTCTCTGCTCTACACCTCCAGTCCTTCAAAACTGAACAAATATGGTTGTCAGGGAGCTCTGGGCTGTTGAAAATTTGGAACCTTGCTACAAGCCCATATAGACAAGCCATCCTGAATTAGAATTCTTGATTCTCACTGGCTCATAGGAAGCAGAACTTTGATTCTAAAGGAGTACCAGTGTCAAGTCAAGACTATATAAAATGTCATGAATATGGAAGGTGTAAAGACTTGGTAATGTGACACCATCATTTGGGGTTACTCATCTGTCTTTAAGGATATTTTGGAGAGCAAGGAGATCCAGGTTTTCCAGGTCCTCCAGGGCCTAGTGGACCACCAGGAAGGGAAGGATCCCCTGGATATACAGGACCACCAGGTCTTCCAGGTAACTTGAAAACCCACTTGGCTATACATTGATGCAAAAAAAAGGTCTGTGTGTGTGTGTGTAGGGACCCAGTAATAATATAGAACCTCTTGTAAAACTCAACATTCTGCCTGTTGTCTTCGCTTCTCCCTGGAATGTATATTATATAAGATACTAACATATATATATATATATATATATATATATATATATATATACACCACTTGAGTGAGTTTTCCTCATGAGAAACCAAAGAAAGGAGGAAAAGGTAAAAAAAGGCAGTGGTATCAAACTGAAATAGAAATGAGGACCACTAACCAATATGGAGAGATCTCTTTAGGCTGCATATTGACTTAGTTTTTAAATGTCATCTCATCTGTGTTCTATTATACTTTTTATTTACTGAGTTAACTACTTTATTTCAATTTAACCTGGGTTAGTCCATACTCACCTCAGGATTGTTATGGACCACATGAGGCTCACAGGCCTCATGGCTGACTTTTCTGGTGAAAACTACAATTGGCTGAAGCTATGATTCTTTCCCAGGGATAAGAAATAAAGACGAGGAAGGATACATAATAAATGTGAGATCTGGAGCTAACAAGCAATGGCCTTGGTTACTATTAAGCTTGCCTCATGTGCTTTTTCTGCTTTATTCATGAAGCTTCTTTCTCTGAAAGAAATGCCTCCTTTGTTGTCAGGTTCTCCAGGGATCCCTGGACTGAAAGGGCATCCAGGGGAGGCAGGTGACCCGGGACCTCCAGGGGTCAGGGGAGATCCAGGAACTCCAGGGCCCAAGGGAATGAAAGGTAAGTGATAATAATGGAAACCCAGGCATTGGGAAAATAATTTCCTGCCTGCTTATCTCCTCCTGCCTACCATGCCTTTTCTGGAGATGAGCTTGCCTTGAGAATGAGTACCCAAAATAATAAGGGTTCATCCCATTGCTTGGAATATAGCATTCTTCTGATGCTCAGGCCTGATTTTCATTTTATTTCCTTTTAAATATCTAAAGAAATAATTTGTTTCCCTGTTTGATGATTGAGGGAGCTGAAACCTTTAGAGTAGTTGTAGTCTGTGGTTATCAGTTTGAGCCTTTGATCAAGCTGTTACTGGCTTCCTTCTAAAATCTATTCTATGCATTTCAATGGAAGTGAATTCAAATGTGGTCTCAGACACTTCTTTGCTGGGTAACTTCTGCCTGCCTCAGTTCCCTCATATGTGAAATTAGGATAATAGCAGCACTTAACTTTCCAGAGTTCTTGAGAGGATCAAATGAGATAATAATTGTAAATTACTTAGAATAGTACCTGGCACATAGTAAGTAATTAATGAATGCTTATTCTATTCTCTTTGCTAGGCTATATCTAACAATATCATATCAGCATGTTGAAAATCTATGTTTCCCTTAGACAACACAAATTGCCACCTTTCAATAACTTAGTTCATCCATGTTCCTTAGGGTAATGGATTCTATGTCAGGGGATTCAGGTTTGAATTCTTTCTCTGCCACTTAGTAGATGAGTGAGTTTGGACTGTACCTTTATGCCTCAGTTTCCTCATCTGTAAGGTGGGGAGAACAGATTAGATGACTTCTTAGATTTCATCCAATTCTAAATCTGTGATCCTGGGAAAGTCTTAGAAAGGTGCCTGACACTCAAGGACATTAAGTTACCAGTCCACAGTCCAGGAAATACCATGAGGATGCAAGAATCAGGTCTTCTTGGCACAAAGTCCAGCATTCCATCCATTATGCTAGGCAACTTATTGAACAGATCTTTAAAATTAAATACCTAAACATACAGTGTACCATGCTACACTCAGAGAGCCACAGAGATCAAAGAGAGTCTTAAGTGGCAGCTGGCCAAGGTAGATATTTTTTTAGTGGGGAATATTTGAAAGAATCAGAGCTGTGTGATCAATGTTGTGTGCTCAGAAGATTAACCTGAGGAGTACAGAGAGATGGAGTGAAGAGGAGGGATACTGAAAGCACAGACCTCTAGATTTCACATGGGTAGGAAGGAAAACAGCCATGTGATTTCAGTAGAATTGGGATTTCCTGATCTGTACATTTCATCCACTGATGTAAATGGATAGAATATTGGCGAGCCATACCCTAGAGAGTTACCTAGGCATGAAGAGGTTCTGGATTCACCCATGATCATATGGTTAGTGTAAATCAGAGGCAAGACTTGAACCTATAACCTTGTGGCTATAAGACCATCCCTCTGACTGTTAGGATAAGCTAGTGCCTTCATCACATAGCTAGAGGTGGTTTTTTTTTCTTTTTCTAATATCTCATTTGTTGTAGGGTTTTGCTAGGAAGGCCCATTAAAGCCTTTAGGTTCCTAGTTCTTAAACAGTAGATTTCACAACTTTACCTGGTATATCTTTGGACTTGTGCCCATATTCCTCCTTCAGAGTTGCCTGTTTCCAGAGTCAGACTCTGTCAGATTCCCAGTTGGGAAAGCAGGGGAAACTCAAGCCCATACTCTCTCTCTTCCATCACCCCTAACCCTATAAGACTTTCATGTCAATGATATCTTTCTGTCTAATGAAAAGTAATTCTTCTTTATGCAGGTATGAGGGTCCCCTTGTTCCAGGGTTATTCTCATTTAAAAATTCTTATCAGAATTCATTTCCCTTATACCTTTTGACTCTTCTTTCAATCCTCTGAAAGTTTCTTTATAATTATCATGCTTCAGAAAGCATGGCTTACCTTTGCATACTCTGGCTGCTTCAAATGGAAATCATTTTTCTGGGAACTTGGACTGGACTGATCTTGTGAAATGTGTATACTATTAGATAACTTGGGGAGTATGTGTGAGTGTGTGACAGGGGAGGGAGGGTGCTGACTCCTAGAACTACATTCTTTCATGTTTTCCCAGACATTTTCATCACTGAAAATAATGTCTCAGCTGGGTTCCTTCCTTTCTCCATTCCTATTACAAGTGAATTTTTAGAATGTGGAGCCTAGTGCTTTTTTGTTGGTTGATTTGTTTCGTGTGTGCTTTGAAGCAAAAAGAAAAAAAAATAAAAATGAACTTTAGTTAATTCTACAAGAACTAGATTTCCAGGGGGCAGCTGGGTGGCTCAGTGGATTGAGAGTCAGACCCAAAGACGGGAGGTCCTAGGTTCAAATCTGGCCTCAGACACTTCCCAGCTGTGTGACCACGGGCAAGTCACTTGACCCCCATTGCCCAGCCCTTACTACTCTTCTGCCTTGGAACCAATACATAGTATTGACTCCAAGACAGAAGCCTCCTTCTTCTCTTCTTCCCTCCCTCCCTTCCTTCCTTCCTTCCTTCCTCCCTTCCTCCCTCTCTTCCTCCTTCCTCCCTTCCTTCCTTCCTCCCTCTCTTCCTCCTTCCTTCCTTCCTTCTTTCCTTCCTTCCTTCCTTCCTTCCTTCCTTCCTTCCTTCCTTCCTTCCTTCCTTCCTTCCTTCCTTCCATTCTTTTCTTCCAACAATATATAATTATTGGAGTTTTCCTTTGAAGTAATAATTCATTGTCTGAAAGGGTAAGTTGGGAAATGACTAGATACAATTAGCTTCTTTCATTAATTCCTGACACTATGTTTTCACAGTTCTTTGACTCCTAGCTTCTAATGCGCTGGGCTTTGCCATCATATTTAGTATACTCCAGGTGGTCAGACTGATGGAATAAAATAGAATGCTCCATGTTCTTAGATGTCTGTATTACTATAGTTAGATAAGATAGCTCCTTCTTTTCTTTTTGAAATTTAATTTTATTATTATTTTTTTCTGATTAAGGAGCTTTCTCCCACCCCAATAAACAATAAAAAAAGGACAAAGGAAATCTTTATAATCAATATATATACTCCAAACAAAACAAAATCTAAAAATGGAAATCTCATTCAGGGTGGCCATTTCTGCTCCTGAATCAATTCACCTACAGTTACATCACAAAGAACCTGATGGTGTGGCAGTCCTGGGCTAATTTTCTCTAAGAGAAATAGTTTGAAAAGTTGCCCCAAACGCCCCTAGGCATGATGACATGAGTGATGGAATTTAGGAAAGAGAGAAGCAATGGAAGGAAGTCAGATGTGGACACACCCAGGCATGCATTGCAGTATAGGCTTCTGGCCATGCAGGGACACTGTCACTCTACAAACAGCAAAACCAAGCCCCAGGATGACAACTTCTTCTGTAATGCATTTTTCTGATTGAAAATTCTACTGTGTTGTGCAATACCATTGACAATCTCCCCTGTTACAGCTAATCATTCTGCATTATAAAAATAAGGTACCTTCTAGCAGAAACATTTTGATCTGAGGAACTAAATTTATGATATTTGAAATATGTTACAAATAAACTTTGAGAACTGATTATTTGGTTTGAATAAGCCAGCAACTGAACCCATTTTTAATAGGGCAAACCATATGGATTTTGAGTTGTTTGTTCACATTTCTATTTCAATTGTAAAATGGGCAAAATTGTGTTTTAAATGTTAATCTATTTAGTCTATTAAATATGTGCCTTATAGGAGAAAATGACATTTGGCAAATACAGTGTATACCAGCATACTTGATTTAGGGGTTAGAATAGAAGATTAGAGGCAAATACCTATAAGTTAAGGGTTCCTCACCTGGGATCAATGACTTGTTTTAAAAATATTGTGTGGTCTTGGGCAAGTCATTTAACCCGGTTTGCCTCCGTTTCCTCATCTGTCAAATGAGCTGGAGAAAGAAATGGCAAATCACTCCAACATCTTTGCAAAAAAAAAAAACCCAACAAAACAAAACAAAAACAACTCTAAATGCACCATGAAGAGTCAGATAAGGCTGAAATGACTGAATAACAAGTTCAGCACCCTTATTTATATAAGGATAAAGAAACTGAGACCTAGTGAGGTTAAGAAATTTAGTTAAAGTCACTTACTGGGCTAGTGGAAGAATCAGGACTGGACTTTGGCTTTCCAGCCTCCAAGGCCTGAATGAGTGATCTGATCTCTCTTTATTGTGTATTTCCAGCAAAAGCATGTTTAGAAAATGTATTGCTTTGTCCAAATTGAAACCTCAGAGTGGAAAGACATTCACAAATGATCAAATGGCTAGCATGGATTGCTTCTGCTGGAATGTCTAAAATGAAGATTCATTTCAAACTTGGCATTCATTGATAAGCACTAGGGAGAATCATCATGCAGGTGTCACAAGGGTCTATGTTCAGGGAACCTTGAGAATATTGGGACTGACAGCAGAGGTGAAAAGGAGAATTTCTCATTATTGAGGTGAATGCTTTGCTATATAGCCTAATTGCTCCTCAGTTGTACTCTACTGAATATTTTATGCACGGATAACTTTCAGATTTGGAAACCTGAGTTATTAGGCTCTCATCTTTTTAAGAACAAAAAAAAAATCCCTAACAAAATAAAATACTCTATATATATATATATATATATATATATATATATAATTCAATTTAAAAAGATAACACTGGGTCAGATATGGGTCAGCCAGTTCAGCTGTGGCTGGAGTCTGAGACTGTGGCCATCCAAGAGCTAGATGTGTTGATATTACAATGGATTGCTGGCAAAGGGGCTAGAAATTCCCCAGTAAGCCAACTAAACCTAACCATCAATCTTTGTGGATAAAGCCAAAGATCAAAACACTTTGAAAGAGCAAAGTGGTTTCCAAAAGGGGAAAAAAGGATAATTGTTTTAGATAAATGGCAATAAATTTCCAGATTTGGCAGATAAAAGAAGGTCTGCATGTTCCTCTGGTTCAACTTTTAGAACTATTTCATAAATAAAAAAGAAGACTGGAAAAATGAAGTTAGAGAATAATGCCCTCAAAAGTGGTTAGGGGATGAGAGAATTAGAAATACTGATGTCAAATTCCCATTCCATAGGGACTGGATCATAGATTGAGAACTGGAAATAACCACAGAGGTCATCTAGATAACCTCTCAGTTACATATGAGGAAACTGAGTCCCATTGAGGTTAAGTAACTTCCCCAAGCAGTAAACTGGGAAGGGTGAGATTTGAGCTTACATCCTGACTCTAGAATGAGTGCTCTTTCTAAGAAAGCCTGGCTAAATTAGACTAATTTAAGAACAATATGAGTTACAGAATATTTTAAATAAAAAACAATATTATAATTTCAAGTACATATATAATGAGAACTGGGTTACCAGTATTATGGCAAATACTTCTTCTAGGATGAAAGATAAAAATATTCATAGTCTTGCTCAACTTCTCTTTCCAGCCCTATGAGGCATGACTTCCCTTCCTGAATAGTATTATTTCATCCTTCCACATGACATCCCATCTCAGTGCCTTTGTACTGGCTGCTTCCCATGTCTGGGATGTACTCAATCCTTACCTTCATCTTACAGAAGTCTTTTTTTTCTTTAATATGCAGTTTAAACACCATCTTCTGCATAAAATCTTCCCTGATCCATCTGACCAACTTCCACTACCCTCCGAAAATATCTTGCATTCAACTTTTTTATCTTTATTCACTTTGTCTTTTATATATTTCTTTGCATACATGCTGTCTCCTCCATTAGTAAGACTGTAAGGATTGTTTCATTATTTGTATCCATATCTCAAGTGTCTAACAGTGCCTGGCACACAGTAGGGATCAATACATGCTTACTCAGTGATTTGTTGAAAAGTTTGTTTATATTTGTTGGGAGAAGACAATGTGTGTTTAATGTAGAAACACACACATGCTGAATACATGATTATTATGATAAGGATACAAGAGCATCTGGGACATCAGAAAAGGTCTTATAGAGGAGGTGACTTCTGAGTTGACCTTTGAAGAAATTAGGCATTCTTAGAGGCAAAAATGAGAGAACAATGCATCCCAAGCATGGGACACAGTTTGTTCAAAGGTCCAGAGACAGGAGATGGAATGCTAATATGTGAGGAACAGCAACAAGACAAGTTTGGATCAACCACAAAGTGTTTGAAGAGGAGTAATGAAAAATAAGCTTGGAAAGGTAGTTGAAAACCAGATTGAGAAAGGCTCTAAAAGAGAAGTAGCAAGGAATGTGGGTTTTATCCTAGAGATAATGTTCCTAGAGAGCTACTGATAAGGGGAGGAACATGGTCAGAATTGTGATTTAATAATATTAATTTGCCAACTCTGTGAAGGATGAATTGGAATGGGTGGAGATGAAGCAGAGCAACTAATTTGGAGACCATTGCAGTACTTCAGAAGAGTGCCAAGAAGCCTGAATTAAGGCAATGGCTGAATCAATGAAGAAAAGACAGGGGATATGAGGTCCTTTTAAGGCAGAGTCAACAAGTCTGGGTAACTGATGTGGATGTGGACTGATGGAGGGAGATATATTGAAGATGACTCCAAGGTTTCAAACCTGGGTTGACTAAAGAGACAGAGATACCCATCTGGAAATATTGAGGTTCAAAAAATGAATGGACTTAAGGGGGAAAGATAATGAAATCTACTTTAGACATACTGAGTTTGAGACAAGTACAGGATATATCTAGATGCCTTGCTAGAGGTTTCTGATAGACAGTTGGATTTCAAGCTGCTTTTAATAAAACCTTCATTGAATCAGACCTCAAGGAATAATAATAGATATAGACCAAGCCCTTTGGAGCTAATGTTAGACTGTTGAACTCTCTTAGTATGTTTTTGTAAATTGTGCTTGCTCAGTGATCATGCACTAGTACTTAATTCTTTAATTAACTTAATTAATACTTAATACTGAAGCTTCTTCTACTTTGAAGGCTCCTCGGGACTACCTGGATTGAATGGCTTACCTGGACTCAAAGGTCAGAAAGGATCAAAGGGTAGTTCAGGTAAGGAAAAAACTCTGTAATTATAAGAAATATAGAGCAATGCCTGTATTTGAAGTGTATTAAATTTAATTCAATGAGTCTATATTAAAGAACTGTTACAGGCAAAGCAGTATGCTAGGTGTGTGGATACAAAGACATGAAATTGTCCATTATTAGACTAAATAGCATAATGGCTGAAATGATTCACATTATCATGTTAGATATAATTATAGGGGGATATTGTAAATGGCCTGCATGGAGTATTTTTTAAAATGCTATTTAACAAAAGATGGTTGTGTAGTTAACCAGGATTTTGGAAAAGTTTAGCCCAACTCAAAGTCATGTATCATTAGAAACCCCCTTGAAAATGATTTTCTACCACAAGTGCTCAATATAAAATTATTAAAGTAAAATCAGGTTTCAAAATTCCATGAACAACAGATAAATGGGAGGTGGTTAGGCTGGGGATTTTTTTTTACCTTGAAATTAAATAATTATCTTAAGAGGCCAGATAGGTCTATTTAGAGCCTTTAGATCCTTCTCCTTTTTATCCCCAGCAGTAGCAAAAACTGCTGTTGGCATCCCCGAAGAAGTTTCTGTGCTTCAATATGAGACAGACAAGCACACACCCAAACACATGTCTGTACAGGCTGTGACAAAACTCATCGTAAGCACCTGTGTTTCAGTTTGTTCCATTATTCTACAATTCTGCTTTTGATTACTTGAAAAAAATGTATTTCCTTTAAAAAAAAAGGCAGTAACCTAAACTCAAACAATTAGTGATTGCTGAGACCAGACTTAGAGATTTGAATCACTGTTGAAAGGGAAGCCATCACACTGTTACCATGGGTGACTCTGTTGCTCACTCTCATCCATTAACATATATAGCTCTCCCTTATTGTTTGATAAAGTTCATATACTTCTGGAAAAAACTCTTTTTGGCCTCTTAAGGTTCCACTGGAGGGACTGATGGTATGTGTTGAATTTGTATGCTCTTTTTCTCTAACTAACTTAAACATTTTGCTTCTATGTCTAAAAACACTTCATTTGTTTTCACAATATGGTATGCATATGCATAATGAGGAATGAGAGGCAGGGTGGTGGATTGGATAGGGAGCCTTTAGTCCTTGTCCTTCTTCTGACACATAGTCATTGGCCATACAATCCTGGATAAATCTCTCTACTTTTCACTGTCCCAGACAAGCCTCTAAGATCTAAGTTGCAAAATGCTACACTCCTTTGGTAGATGGAATTTTCAGTAGATGGCATTTTCTCTGGAGACCTCTAGACCCCTAAAGTGAAATCCCATAATGAAGAACTGAGTCTGAGAGAATGAACTGAGAAGACTCAATCAACAAACACTAGTCAGTGACTACTATGTCCCAGGCACAGGAAAGTCAAGGATGAAAGTGAAAACAGTCTCTCTTCTTAAAAGAACTTAACATATAACTAGAGGATAATAGATGGTAAGGATGATGATGTCGGTCATGATGGTGCTGCTGCTACTGGTGGTGTTGATGAGGATGGTGGTGTTGATGATGGTGGTAATAATTATGGTGATGAGGGTGGTAATATGATGGTGGTGATGATGAGGATGGAGATGGTGAGGATGATGTTGATGGTGATGATAGTGAGGTGAGGATAATGATGATGATGGTGATGATTATGGTGATAAGGGTGGTAGTATGATGATGAGGAGGAGGAGGATGAGGATGGAGATGGTGAGGATGATGTTGATGGTGATGATAGTGAGGTGAGGATAATGATGGTGATGGTGATGATTATGGTGATAAGGGTGGTAGTATGATGATGATGATGATGATGAGGATGGAGATGGTGAGGATGATGTTGATGGTGATGATAGTGAGGTGAGGATGAAGATGGTGATGGTGATGGTAATGTTGAAGATAGTAATAGTGAGGATGGTAATGATTATAATGATGGTAATAGTTAATGTTTATGTAGCATCTACTATGTATCAGGCACTGAACTAAATGCCTTCCAAATATCTTACTTTATCCTTACAACACTGGTAACAATATAGTTAAAACAGATATAAGATTATTTGGGGGAGGGTTCGTGAGGAGAAGCCTTCTGGAAAAGTGACATATGATAGAGGCCTCAAAGGAAGCAAGCAATTCTGAAAGAAGACAATGAGAAGGAAGTTTTCCAGGGCTATGAGATGGTCATTGTGAAAGTAAGAGATCAGGTGAAGGAGAACCATATATGAGTAGTAGCAAGGAGGCTGTCTGTGTAAACCACAGGGTCCACATAGAGGGTGAGACCAAGCAAAGTGGGACACAGCTCATGAAGGACTTCAAATGTCAAACAGAAGAGTTTCTATTTGGTTTTGGAGGTAATGAGGAACTACTGGGGTTTATTTAAAATCTAGCTGTTGACTCTACAGGCAGGCCAGTAATTTTGTATGGTTTGTTTCTGCCTGTTTCCTTCTCCTCTCTTTCACTTTCTGTTTCTTTCTCTATCCTACCTTCCCTCTCTGTCTCACTTTTCTCTTTGTTCCTCTCTCCTTCCCTTTCTCTGTCTGTTTCTCTGTCAGTGTCTTTCCTCTTTCTCTCCCCTTGTGCCTCTCTCTGTTTATTTCTCTTGTCTCTATTTTCCTCCCTCCCTCCCTTTCTCTGTATCTCTCCCTTACTCCTCCTGTCTCTGTCTCTACAGACATACAGATATGTGTATATTTATGCATTTATTCAGCTACAATTTGACCTTCTGGGTATCATAAGACATAAACCATCTAGGATCACAAGGGGAAATAGCCTTCTCTTACAGAGATGATAATACTGTATTCGGGTTATATTTTTTTCTGTATAAAGGCTTAAATGAGGTTGGCCCACCAGGCCAAATGGGATTGCCTGGACTAAAAGGGAAGAAAGGGGAACCTGGATCACCTGGAGCTTCTTGTCCAGGTCTTTCTGGAGAAAGAGGTCCCTTGGGACCCCCAGGTAAGATTCACTACTGATTCTTTCCCTCTGTCTCTCCTTCCCTTCTTCCCTCCCTCTGTCTCCCTTCCCCTTTTCTCTCCCCTTTCCCCCAAATGTCAACTATTCTATTGGGTTAGAATTTTAATATTTTGATATAAAATCTACCTCCACAGGGATTCCAGGACTGCCTGGACTACCTGGTCCTATGGGGAAGACTCCTGAGGATGAAATTCTTCCTCCTGGTCCTTTGGGAGATCAAGGCTCCCCTGGACCCGATGGACCAAGAGGTATCAACAGAACTGTATGGATTCAGACATGAATAATAATCCCATCTCAAGTTATTAAATGCCTCTCTGCTTATTACTTTCTAATGACAGCAGGATACTTGCTCGTATAGTATTATAGCCTTTGTTTCAGAGATCTAGGATGTAAAGTTACCACTCAGAAGGGTTAGAGCTCCTACTTTGAAAACCTGGGAGAACATAAATGGTATCCCTCTCTCCCTCCAGGTACTGTAGCTAATTTCCCAATCTCTAGCACTTAGTTTATAATATTACAGCCTTCTATTTTGTTGAAAGGAGGGGAACAAAACAGAAATCTTTGAGCAAGTGATAATTCATCTGAAAGATGTATGTAAATTCCCAGAATTGCCTATGATCCCAAGTCTGAAGGCAGCCACCTCAATCTGAGACTGCCTCAAAAATGATTATTTGGAGCCTGAAGAGAAAGGGTGGGTAGGCTGGGGAAGAGTGTCATTTGGTCATTTGTTTTCTTTCTCCATCACTCCCAACTCTAATCATCTTCCTATTTTCATGGCTCTGAAGCACCACAGGCTGCCTATTCATAGAACCATAGACCTATGTCTAGAAGGGCTTTCAGATCTAATCTGATCCTCTAATTTTCATAGAAAGATACTGAGTTTCAGGGAAGATAAGTAGTTTAAGGCCACATAGGTGGATTCTATCAGGGATACAATTTAAGTCCATGTCTTCTGACTCCAGAAGAAAGGCTCTACACCATAGATTTTTGAGGGTGAAGCCAATAAGTTTCTATAGTTTTCAATGCTATCCTCCTAATAATAAAGGAGGTCATAACAACTTCCTTAGTCTCTTTTTTTCTCTTCTGCTTGACCCTATTTTCTCAGCACTAGGACCTTTCTTCTGCCTTCTCACATAGGGTGAGTGAAAGAAACTGGGCACACATTCTCATATTACTCCTTTGGGATTGATGAGGGTGGGAGGAGGACCAGCCTCTATTCTATACTAGCTATGGAATCCAATAATTTAGAACTGGAGTGTCTTCAAAGATTACTTAATACAACTTTCTCAATTGACAGATGAGGATACTGAGGCCCATGGAAGTATAACTTATGAAGATCTTATGATGAATTCGTAGCAAAGTTGGAACTAATAATGATGATAATGATGATAAATAATAGCATTTATATAGTCTTTTAAGGTTTACAAAATAAAAACATTAATTCATTTTATCCTCAAAACAACCCTGGGTGGTAGATGTTATTTTTATTCCCATTTTATAGATGAGAAGCCCTGAGAAAACTAAGTGCCCAGGTTCAATCAATCAGTTCATAAACATTTAGTAAGCATCTACTATGTGATAGGCACTGTGCTAAACACTGGAGATATGAAAAGAAATGAAAGATAGTTCCTTCCCTCAAGGAGCTTACAAACTAATGGAGGAAAGAACATGCAAACAAATATATTTAAAATAAGCTATATTCATGATAAATAGGAGGTAATTAACAGAGGGAAGGCACTAGAATTAAGACGAGTAGGGAAAGAATCACACCACTAGTATTGGAGGTCAGATTAGAACTCAGATTTTCCTGGACTCAAGGTCCAGTATGGTATTCAGTTTAATATCTAGCTGCCAAAGGAATCAAAATAGTACCTAATTTTCCTTATGCCCAATTACAGTGCTCTTTCTTTTATTCATACATCTCTGTATCCATATATATGTAGGCATCTATAACAAAAGGCAGGATAGAATAGTAGATAGGAAGCTTTTCTCTAAATTCAATTCCTACCTTTGACACATTCTGATTGTGTGATTCTTAGCAAGTCATTTAACTTTTCAGTGCTCCAAGCAGTTCTCTAAAACAAGTTGTAGAATAATTGGCCATTTAGATTCTCACATCACTTTGTATCAGTTCATACAAGTCTTCCCAGTTTTTTCTAAAACTATCCCTTTCTAGATATGCTTTAGAAATGAAAGGATCAGTTTTCACTGTATACATTTTATAATGATAAAAACTCAAACAGGAAGAAAGAAATTAATTTGCTATATGTCAGCTGCTAATCAGGAATAGAGAGTAGATGAAATGGCACAGTAGAAAGAGTTCTACGCCTGAAGTCAGGAAGACACATCTTCATGAATTTAACTCCAGCCTCAGACACTTGTGACTGTGGGCAAGTCATTAAACCCCGTTTGCTTCATCTGTAAACTGAGCTAGAGAAGTAAATAGCAAACCGCTCCAGTATCCTTGCCAAGAAAACCCCAAATGGGGTCACCAAGAGTCTGACATGACTAAACAACAGCAATCAGGAATAGAATTTGGGTTGAAATTCCCCAAATTTTGGCATATGTTTTTAGATTTGAGTAGAAAAATGAGAAGTTGGATGCTCATTCTCAGGAGCTTTTTGGAGTATATTATATCAGTCCTAGGGCAATGGGACCGCAATCCAAACCAAATTCAAAGAATGTTTATTTTAAAATTAAAGACTGTGAGGGTGAAGGAGTCTTTGGTTAGGTTTATATCACTTAAAAACTACAAAAACATTATCTTAACCATTTTATCAATCACAGTGAAATATAGAAAAGCTCTTTCACTGACAGTATAAGAACTTTGTTCCCACTAACTCCTTTTTCCTCTTGCTCAAAGTTCATCAAATTAATTTCATTAAAATTCTATCTATCAAACTTTTTTATAGTTGGTTCAAATAACTTTTTTGCTTATTTCCATTGTCCAGGTCCACCTGGACCACCAGGCCCTCCAAGCACTTTTGGTCGTCTGAAAGGAGATCCTGGCGATCAGGGTCAACCAGGTCTACCAGGACCACCAGGTCCACCAGGACCTCCAGGAACCAAAGGCTATCCAGGATGTGAAGGAAAAGATGGCCAGAAAGGTATGGATAAAAGTTACTCTTTCTCTAATAACCATTTAAGTTATTTTAATTTTTATTGATTCAATTAATTTAAATATTTATTCACTTTAGCAATTGTCTAATAAGTCTTTAAATTGTATTAAAAAAATCATCCAGCATGTTCATTTGGCTACTGTTTTTTGCCCCATCATTTAAGGTTTTAGTATTTATTTCTTTTACTAATTACTTCATTTCTAGTATTTCAGAAACTTCTGGCCACTCATATTTCATTAAATTATTAGACTCCTAGTATTTTAGAAATGGAAGTAATTTCTAAAATCAAGTACTTCCATCCTCCCATCATCTCTATTTTATGACTACAACTAATAGAGAGGTGAAATAACTTAACCAAAATTATAATTAATTAATCTAGAGTCAGTAGTAAAACCAAAGTCTTAGGACTCTCAGTTCTCAGAATTTGAAAATTCATTCAATTATCAAACATTTTTAAAATCCTATAAAATCAACTTTTAAAAAATCATCTTTTTGGTTTTTTGAGGGAAAGAAATGAGGCATTATAATTACTCAATATAATTTAATATAATTAATTCAATTTGATATTTAGTGGGAGACTTTTTCTAAAATAGATTCATTGGAAAGGATGCAGAGATGAATTAGACATGATTTCTACCCAGGAAGTGCTTAAATAAGCAAGATAAAGAAAAATACTAAAATAATCATAAAACAAATCAAAAGCAGAAAGGAAGAGAAAATGAATCATGTAACTATTGAATTAACTAATTAATTATTAATTTTTGTATGTGTATATATTTGTATATTTCGATTTATATATTAAATTAAATTAATAAATTTAAAAATATTTTTCCAACCCTTACCTTTCATTATAGATACAATACTGAGTATCAGTTCCAAGACAGAAGAGCAGTTGGGGATAGACAATGGGGGTGAAGTGGCTTGCCCAGGTTCATACACCTAGGAAGTATCTGAGGTCAAATTTGAACCCAGGACCTCTCATCTCTGGACCTGGCTCTCAGTCCACTAAACCACCTAAATTTCCCCTGAATAACTATTTATGCAGAATTCCTATGACAAAAAAAAATCTTTCTTAAGCCATTGTTGCATTATACAATTTGAATGTGTTCTATTTTTTTTATAATTTTTATATTTGCTTAAAATCACCACATAAAAGTAGCCTCCTAAAGTTAACTGAACATTTACACTACTTCTATAACACCAGGAACACTGATTTCACAGATTTCTTAGAGCATCATTGTCTGTAAAATCTAAAGATGCTTTTTGTGATTATCGGTCCACAAACACATCTTCAATCAAGCCCTTGTTATGTCCTTCATTACTTCCCTTTGCTCCTATTCTTTAAATGTCTCTGGAGAAAGACTTAGGATTACAATGGTCTTGCTGTTTAGATTTTTTTGTTAAGTCATTTCAGTTATGTCTGAATTTTATTTCTCTCATTTGATTTGAACTGGTTGATTATCCCATTCCTTATAGGGCAGATGGGATACCCGGGGCCCCCTGGTCCACCTGGATTTCCTGGTCCCCCTGGAAATAAAGGTTTGCAAGGACCCCCTGGGAGACCCGGTCCCCTCGGTCCTCCAGGTAATTCCCATAAAAATGTCTATTTGTTTCCAGAGAACAGTTCCAATGCAGAGTCTTCTGTTTAAACATTTATGATAACATTGTCCATCAGAATAGTTTCTTATTCTATAAAATCACTAGCAAATGAATTAAATGTCTAGGGAATGATGTCTTTTCTGGTTATAAGAATTACATTTCACGTTAAGCTCCCTAACTAATCCTCATGCCTACGATACTCAAGTATTTACAAATATCCAACTGCTAGGATTTTCCTCTCAGATTACCTTCCATCTCTTTCGTATATAACTGGGATATATAGAATTATTGGAATTATTCAGTCTTCCCCATTAAATATGAGCTCCTGGAGGGAAGGGACCAGAGCATAGCATGATGCCTGGAATAAAGGAAACCCATATAGTAAGCTTGTTGGTTGATTGATTTGAGCATCATTAAAAGGTGAAATCCATTCAATTCAACAAAAGCTTATTTAACTATTAGTGTTTACCAACATACTGTGTGAGGCTTGACATATTTAAAAATGAAGAATTATAAAATTCCTGCTTCCTAAGAGTCTACCTTTTACAGGGCTAAAGAAGGTGGAGGTGGTAGGTAAGAATAAATATATTCTTAAATAAATATATTCATAAATATCATGCCAAAAAAAAGTTTGAGAGGAGTAAAGGAGAAGTCTAGACAAAGTGCTCTAGGAAGATTTAATAGGAACAAATATTTTTGGCTCTGGGAGACTGGGGAAGGCTTCAGGAACCAAGCTGCCCCTAAGAAGAATCTGGAGGGAATAGAAAGATTTCAGCAATCAAAAATAAGTAAGTAGAGCTTTTCAGGCTTAGAGAGTTGACCTGCACCAATTCACAGTGGTAGCATATAGCATATACAACATAGAAGATTTCTATATAAAACATGTTTATAGAATTTGAATGGAGATATACTTTAGATGCTCTTTATAATATTTATTTTAAAATTAGCTTATTTTTTAGCATAAAGATTTACCTCTTCTAAGATAGACATTTTGATGAATTTTATAATTATGCATTGCTCTTGAATATTTTAATAATGTTTCCCACCCTATATCTCTGCCACTTTTCTAGTTTTTCTTTGTTTAGGAGTTTTGAGGAATGTTTGGTGGTAAAGCACATTTGTACTCCTTAAATAAACTGAAATAGTTTGGACCATGGGATCAGAAAACACCAGGGCAAAATGGAAGACACACTTGAGATCTCCAGAAAAACCATGTCTCAGAACTACTAATTTCTGATCTTTGGAGTTTGTTTTTTGGAGAATTTTGAGAATTTTTGAGACTTCTGAGAATTTCTATTCAATTTATAATACTCACTAGCCTTGGAAAACATGCTAGACTCTTTAATGACTTCTCCTGCATGTGTGTGATGATTGTCACCTTAGATTTCAAAATTTATATATATATATATGTATATATTGAGTAAATATATACATATATTATGTATAACTTATAAAACAAATTTGTTTATATGGGAATATATATTATGGGGTATGTAATATATAAATATATACTTGTATATATTAATGTATATCTATTTTAAATTGTGTAGATATAAAAATGTATATACCCATACATACTGCATCACATATAAAGTTTAATAAATGAATCTAGGATTATCAATGAGTGAGGTCAGTCCAATTACACTTGACACAGAGAAAATCACCTAGATGCCCTGTTCACAAGAATTCCACTTCCCAATTTTCATTTGTTTTGGGCAGCTTTGTTAGTTAAAGGACATTTGATTACTGATAAAGCATTTTTTTCATTTAAATGATATAGTTGGTGTGCTATCTTTTGTCATTAAGTGGCCCCAAATGGTAAATTCTCAAACAAGTTCTTGGATGTTTGTTGCTTTGTGTCCTAATTCATGAATCTAAAATCTCTTTCATGATGCATGAAAATGTCCTGCATGGTCTGGGTGGTGATGTCCGACTCCTGCAGGTTGCCAAGGTGAGCGGTGCTCTACGTGGGCCATACTTAATTCCTTGGTTTTCTGGTTTCTCTAGTTTTCTCCATCTGTCTTCATACTGTACTTAATAAGCTAAACTTGAAGGTTTCATCTTTGTTGAGGGGTTGTTGCCATTATAACAGACTTTAATGCAGTTTCATTCTAGTTACAGATATAGCAACCATATATTAGAATGTCATCATGTAGAATTTCACTATATAGGTTGTCAAATGAGCAGAGATCTACATCCAGCTTATAGCATTTTGAGTGAGAATTACAAGTAAGGCTTAGAGCCAAATTCTACCTTATATGTCTGTGGAGTTTCCTATTATAGTCTCTTCCATAGAAATAACCAGAGCATCTCTAAAATAAGCAGCATCAACAATTTGGAAAGATTATCCCTTAAGTCCTTTTAAGGAAATATGACACATTTTTCCTCTCCAATTATTTAATCTGTGAATCCTGTTAAGTTCCTTAGTACTTTAAAACTTTCCATTATTCTTTTTTTGTATATTTATTCACTTTATACCTTATAAAGACAAGGATACATTTTTTTAAAAAATATCCCTCAACTATCCTTAACTCTTTTAGTAGAATATTTCTCTACAAAAGAAAAGGAAAATATAGTGTTTGTGGTTCCATGATTATTAGCCCCAATGATATCTCCCTGGCCTCTGTGTACTTGCAAGGCAAATATGAAATGTTTACATGTGCATTTCTCAAATTAACTATCATGGAAAAGACTCAGAGAGTAAACCATCTGTCCAAACCACATAAAAGCACAATCTGCTTGTATTATTTGTGGTGAAAGATTGTACCACATTTTACAAGGGGTTAAATTTCTATCTTTCCTTGAGGACTGGCAGGTTTTCAGGAGTTTCCTTGGTATTTGACCATTCGACTCACAAATTCGAGGCCATTCGGCACAGCCCTATTAAACATTTTATGCCTTGAAGAATTTGGACAAAGTGTGACTAGAAACTACTTGGCCTCCAACGAGACCTAAGAAATGTGTTTAAGTACAATGTTTATGTGTCGTGTTCAGAGGAACAAAGGCTTTAAAGCTGAAAGGAAATTTAGAGGTTCCCTTGTAGAACCCCCCTCCCTTTAAGAGAAGGAAACTGATGGCCTAAGAAACTAAATGATGCGCAGTATCATACAGGAAGGAAGGAGTAACATATTGAGCTAGATTTAAGGTTATTTACAATTTCCTTGCATTTCTGCCACCACAAGGTTATTAGTTTGTCATGTTTAATTAAGCAGATAGGAGACACTCTGGTATAGTGGATATAAGCTGGTCTTGGAGTCAAGATCTGAGATCAAGTCCTATCTCTGATAGATACTGATTGTGTGATCTTGGGTGCCCCTAAGACTATAAATTGGCAACAGAAAATTTGCTGATCCTCATCACTGGAGGGAGGTTTCATGGCAGGAATTCTCCAGATTAATGAAATCACAAGTCTAGATCTTCTCTTCCTACATTTCTCTCTCTCTCTCTCTCTCTCTCTCTCTCTCTCTGTCTATCTATCCATATATCATCTTTTTTCCTATCACTCTTTGACTCCCTCCCTCCCTCCCTCCCTCCCTTCCTTCCTTCCTTCCTTCCTTCCTTCCTTCCTTCCTTCCTTCCTTCCTTCCTTCCTTCCTTCCTTCCTTCCTTCCTTCCTTCCTTCCTTCCTTCCTTCCTTCCTTCCTTCCTTCCTTCCTTCCTTCCTTCCTTCCTCCCTCCTTCCTTCTTCCTTCTTTCCTTCCTTCTTCCTTCTTTCCTTCCATCTTTCCTCCCTCCCTCTCCTTATCTTGCCCAGGCTGAAAGTTGAGAGGCCACTTAAGAGCTTGATCCTATTATTGATTGGTACTAAAGCTTTAATCTTCTCTGTTTCCAATCTGGACAATTTCAATTTTCCTTTGGCAGCCTGGTCCCCCAATGCCTAAAGGCTCACCATATTGGTGCTAGATTTAGTACAGATACCCAATCAGCATTAGTTTTACTGCAGCTAAGAATCCCTAAAACTCAAGCAATCCATTAATCCCAGCCTCCCTGGTAGTTGGGGCCATAAACATTTGCCCCTAAACCTGATCTCTCTCTTAAATTTTGATAATAATTATAGTCACCCTGATAATATCTGGATAATAATGCCACCTCACATTTGTGCTACACTTTCCACAAGGGTTTTCAAATCCCTCTCTGATCTTTGATTTTCACAATGACCCTAAGAAATAAGCAAAGTAGACCCTACTCCCATTTTATGATTTAGGAAACTTAAAGAAGGTCGATGAGTTCCCAAGATCACTCAATCAATAATGGCTGGTGATGGGATTATAATCTAGGTCTTCTGATTCTTGAGCCAGTAGTCTTTTCATGGTCACCTTGCAATAAACTCTCTTAGAAGGTAACTATTGATTGTTCTAACAATAAAGACTGAATAACCAATTTACTGCAAAACCAGTGGATTAAAAAAAGATACTTTATGTCAATATGTATCATTTAAAGGCCACATACTCTGTGATACATCTTTTTTCTTAATAAATTGGCTCTATTTTAATCTGTCAGAACAATGCACAACAAAAACAGAGAGAACTATAGAGATACCTCTATGCTTATGTATATGTTTATTTGTACCTATCCCTAGTTCTCATCAACATTTTTATCTTTTAGGACATTATGGAATGGTAGAATGAGACCTTAAAAAAATTCCAAATGTAACGGAAAAGAAAGATATTGAGCCTTGAGAGATCTTGAAATTCTCACCCATCAGAATAAATTAAACCATGAAGACACAGCAGATTCAATTTTACAGTAATGCATTAAGAAGATATTTGAGCCCAGCTTCAGGGGCTAGCCAGATTCACCCCTGCTGTCTCTTGCAGCTGGCGCCACATTGAAAAGTGGGGAGCACTTGGGCATGCCCTGAGGACCGCCAAGAACTTGTAGCCCTAGAGTCTCCCCCTCCATGAAATGCTTCATACGTCTAAATCAATTAGGCAGGCATGTCCTACATGATATGTGGAATGTGCTCATTAAATTAAAACACGATATCAGTGGTTCATTCACTGATAACTAGACAATGAAGAGTCCTTCTCCATTTGGATGTGGCTTTAAGACAGAATTTCCCTCCTGTGTTTCAGGTGAACCTGGCCCACCTGCAGATGCTTCTTCATGCCCCAAAATCCCAGGGCTTCCTGGAGTTCCAGGCCCAAGAGGACCAGAAGGGAATATGGGACCCCCAGGGCAACGGGGTCCACCAGGTTCCCCAGGTATCACTGATTCAAAGAGTAACCATAATTGTGTTGTATCATTCAGAAATGGGGAAACAAAGGGATTGAGTTTTGAAATAATCATAGGAAGAGGCAGTTGGGTGGTCCAGTGGATAGAATACTAGACTTGGAGTCAAGAAGACCAAAATTCAAATCCTGCCTCAAATGCTTAGCAGATCTTAGGAGACTCACTTTATGCCTGCTTGACTCAGTTTCTACATGTGTAAAAAGGAGATAAGAGCACCTACCTCACAGATTTGTAGGAGTCGAATGAAATGGAGTATGTAAAATCCATTGTAAGCCATAAAGTGCCACTTGGGGTCATAGATTTAGAACTAGGAAGGATGGTAAAGACCATGGACTCCATCCTTTGGTTTTACAGATGAGTGTGCTTGGTGATACAGTAGACAGAGTACTGGGTGAAGAGTCAGGAAGTTCCAAGTACAAATCTAGCCTCAGACATATACTAGCTGTGAGACCCTGGGTTAATTGCTTAACCTCTGCCTCATTTATAGAATGGGGATAATATATCCTATAATATTCTATAATATCCTATAATATTCTATATTCTGCTATAAGAATCTGATGAGGTAAAGTATTTAGAATAGTGCCTGGCACATAGTAGATGTTTTATAAATGTTACTATTATTATCATTATTATTATTATCATCCAGGGTTACAAAGCTAGAGAATGTTTGAGGTAGGGTTTGAACTTATATCTTCCTGCCTCCATGCTGACTGTTCCTCCTAGTCAACCCCCCAAACTTCAAGTTCGGTGCTCCATCAGTTATTATTATTAGTTACATATACTACCTTATGGCCTCTCTTCTTATTTTGAATTGTTATTTAAATCTGTTATTGTTGTTTAAACTATTAAATGTTCAAATATAATCTCTACACCTAGAATCAAACCCCAAAATAAAAACTATTCGTTTCTTATATGCAACTGAATCCACCAGAGCCCCCAGCATGCTTTACAGAGAGAAGGGACTCAGTATAGAGATGCTGATTTGACTTTCAGGGAAGGAAAACATTGTGATAGACTTTAAAATTCATTTAAAAAGTAACCAAGGAGGTGTGTAGTAGACAAATAGTAGTGACAGTGGATGAGGAAGGAGATTTAATTCAATTTCATTTAATAGGCATTTAAGTGCCTACAATAGAAAAGGTGATGTGTGTTAGGCACCAGAGGTACAACGACAGAAAAACAAAAATTCTAAACACCCCTGCCCTCAAGGAGTCTGCCTGCTAGGGAAGTGGAATTTGAGACTGAATGATTTTCATTTCTGGTTTTCAATCCTGTCCTAGAATATAAGGCTAGAGGAGAGTGGGCTGCGTATTAAATAAGATGTTTCAATGTTGAGCAAAGAATACACACACACACCCCACAATTTTGTAAAATTGTTGTTTCCATTATAGTTTCCCCAGATTCATCACAAAGCTCAATAATTCCTCCAAGGGTAGCATCTCCCAAGTGGTACTGCTTGCCTTAATTTCCTCCTGCCTCACAGATAGGAAAGGAACAATGAGAGAGTTCGAAGTGATTAATTCAGAGATTCCTGGCCTCCTCGGACTAATTTTCACAGCACAGCCGCCTCCTAATAATCCACGTGTGAATTACCCAAATGGGCACCGAGGCCATTTCCGCTTTGCCTTCCCCTGAAGCACAGCTGTGCCTTTGACTCTATCTGGTCCCAAGCCAACATCATTGGAAGTATAGATCAGTTCTATACCACCTGTTTCTCTCATCTTTCCACCACCCCAAGTGGCTAAGCTGGGATCATCAGGAGATGCCTTTCTCTGCTGGAACCTCAGCAATATTTGAGAAGTATCCAGTTTCCTTCCATTCATTGGGGCCCTTGGGATTTATTTATTTATTTATTTGCATTTTCTGCCTTCCCCCAAGCTATCCACTCCATGTCGCCCATCCCTGGACACAGATAATTGGAAGCTTATTAAAGTCGTTTCCTTTTCCAACACACAACACTGATAATTGAGCCAAAAGTTGTTTTGTTTTCCTTTTCTTGGAATTCTCTCCTTGTAATGTTTTTATTTTGAAGATGAATGGAAAAGTCTTGTAGTCATTGTAATCAGCTATAATCTTTCTCCTATAATTTGCATTTCTTATTTCATTAAGAGAATTTCTGAGGTCCTCTGCATCCCCCTTAATAGATATCATATATGGTGCCTCTAAATCATAACTACTTTCTCTTTTTGCTGAAAATACTTAATGCTTTAAAAATTATATTCATATTCTTGGTTTGTATAACACCTTTTTCCTTTCCTACCTAAGGAGCAATCTCTTGTAAAAAAAAAAAGGGAAAAAACAGACAAAATTAACCAACACATCAACTGAGTCTGACTATACAATTTTCCATGTCCATAGTTCCCCACATCAGCAAAGAAAGGAAGAGAATTTTCCTTTCTTTTCTCTGGGGCCAAGATTGGTTCCTATAATTATGGTGTTCAATTTCAGGGGGTTTATTTTGTTTTGTTTTTAATGCCTTTGAAGTATATACCACCATGGACTCCTTCTTCATGACTTTGTGGTGGAGTGGAAAAGTGAGTGGCTCTGGAGTTATAGAATCTGGATTCAAATACCAGATTTTCCATTTGGATGCTCGGGCGTGTCACATGATCTCTTGGCCTCAGTTTCTTCATCTGCAAAATGAGGGAAAGGTACCTCCAAGGTCCCATCTAGCACTAAAGCTATTTGTCCCTTATAGGCAACACTCCTCCCCATCTTCACACATTTGTAATGACTGTCTCCCATGCCTCAAATATACTATCTCTTCACTTCTCTCTTAGAACTCCAGATTTCCTTTAAAATTTATTTTAATTGCCATTTGTTCCCTTAAAGCCTTTTCCCAATTGTCCTATCTGCTATTCATCCCTCCCTCAGCTCCCCAAAGACCTGATACCTATTTTGAATATTCTTGTATATATTCATGTTCTCTCCCCAGTAGAATGTAAGCTCCTTGACTGAATGAAGACTAAAATATAATATATTTCACTTTTGTTCTTTCTCTTCTTCTTCCTCATCCTCTTTCTTCTCTTTCTCCTCTTCTTCCTCCTCCTCCTCCTCCTCCTTCTCTGTGTTTGATGCCTTTTACACAAAATGACTAATATGGAAAAATGTTTTATATGATTGCACATGTAAAGTCTATATGAGATTGCTTATCATCTCAGGGAGCGGGCAGAGGTAGAAAGGAGTGAGAGAGGAAGGGTGGGAAGGAGAGAGAGAATTTGGAACTCAATATTTGAAAAAATGAATATTAAAGATTATTTTTATATGCAGTTGGGGGAAAATGAAACATTATTGAGGAAAAAATATAAGCTCTTTAGGGCAGAGATTATTTCATTTTTATCCCCAAAACCTAGTATACTACTGGTACATATAATAATGATAGCTAACATTTACAGAGCACTTATGTGCCAAACTGAATTTGAATGACTAGTTAGAAATCTGTAATTTAAACATTTTATTCAAAATACTATTTTAACTGTAATTTAAAAAATAATAATATTTATAGAGCACTTACTGTGTGCCAGGCATTACCATTCTACTCACTTTACAATTATTATCTCATTTGATCCTCACAACAACCCTGGGAGTTAGTTGCTATTATTATCCTTTATAGATTAGAAAACTGAAGAAACACATTTGCTTGGCCACATGGTTCAATGGGGATGTGATTGGGTATTTTGGCTTTAATTGATCACTCTATTGAAAATATTAATAATATGGAAATAGTTTTTGAACAATGATACATGTAAAATCCAGTGGAATTGCTCATTGGCTCTGGGAGGGGAGAGGGAGGAGTGGAGGAAAAGAACATGAATTATGTAACTATGGAAAAAATAGTCTAAATTAATTAATTAATTAAATGGATTTTAAAAAAAGATTAGAAAACTGAGGCAAACAGGGGTTAAGTGACTTTCCCAAGGTCACACAGACTCTGAGACTATATTTGAACTCGGTTCTCCCACTCTGAGCCAAATTCAATAATCCACTGTGCCACCTAGCTACCCTTATGTAGTGCCCAGCACATAGTAGGTGCTTAATTAATGATGATTACTTGACTGACCCTATGGTGCTGTGAACATGATCCCACTCACCTGATTATACCTGTGAATTGCCTTTAATTCCCAGATGGCCAGAGAAGCTGGGGTATCTGTTCCTCTGGTGAAGGAATTGGACTGCTCTCATTTTGAACAGAAAGCTGCTTTCGTGTAAGCTTCTAGATCCTGGCAGCCCTGTTTGTTTTTGCCTTTTTTTTTTGAGCCAGGCCACTTGATTCTCTCAAAGAAGACAATCACATGTCACGCAGGATGGTTGCTAAATGTTATTCCACTCTGTTAAAAAACAAAACAAAACAAAACAACAACCAACCAATCATAGATCTCATCAGTGAAATGTACAGAGTCTAGCATACAACCGGGATGAAGAGGAACCTTTTTCCCTTGTCTCTAAGGCAACATCCTCAGCCTGACAATTTCTTTCTGTCTTTCCCTAAAGGGAACAAAGCCCACATTATAACATCTGGTGTGGGAACTTTTCCCCAACTCCATAGATAATGAGCTCTTCAAACAAATATACCAGAAAGCCCACCTGCTGCATCTGCAATAAAACAGGGAAATGTATCGAGCCAGCTCCCCTCTTGACTCTTCCGGGCTCAGGCACACTGATCCAGAAATATGCATGTTCTCAAGGTACCACGGGGTTGGGCAACAGAGAAACATCAATGCTTGGATGACCTCCAGGGCACCTTTCCTCCACTCCCACCCTCCCAACCTCTCTGTCCCAAAGTAAATGGACATTTTGTATTATGTTAGTGCCATGAGCACTGTCAGCCAAACTGGCCTCACTTGCTGTTCCCATACACCTTTGATTCTTTGCCTTTTACCGCTAGGTCTGGAATGCCCTCTTTTTCCTCTCCTCCATTTTAGAGAATCTCTAGCTTCCTTTAAGGTTTGACTCAAGTGCCACTTTTACTCTAGTTGTTCTGTCCGGTTTTATTTGCTCAACTCTTCCTTATGCAAATTACTTTTTAAATTTTTTTTCTGAATTACTTTTTATTTATTTTATTAATTTATAAAATCACTTTATTAATTCTTGACCACCTGATCAAGTAAGTTATGTATAATTAACTTCATATATGTTGTTTATCCCAGGAGAATGTAAATTTCTTGAGGGTAGGGATCTTTGCATCAGCATTGCTAATAGAAGTGACTTATGGGGGATGGAGAGCAGCTAGTTTGAGGACAAGGACTAAAGAAGGGAGGTCCTGTATTCAAATCTGGCCTAACACATTTCCTATCTTTGTGACTACAGGCAAGTTACTTTGACTCATTGCCCAATCCTTACCACTATTCTGCCTTGGGATGAATATACAGTATTGATTCCAAGAGGGAAGATGAGGGTTTTTTTTTTTAAAGAGAGGAAGAGGAAGAAGAAGCAGGAGGAGTAGAAGAAGAGGAAGGAGGAAAAGGAAAAAAAGGAAAGGAAAAAGAAAGAGGAGGAGGAAGAAGAGGAAGAGGAAAAAGAGGAGGAAGAGGAAGAAGAAGAAGAAGAAGAAGAAGAAGAAGAAGTCATCATTGTCTCTAAGTTAGAGAGAATGTGATAAACTATATTTTGAAGAGGGAGTTACCCCATAGTCTTCTGTACCAGTGAAATCACAACTATCCTGTCTCTATTACCTAATATGCGCTTAAAATGCTCATTGAATTGAGCTGAATAGAATAGATCCTCATATAATCTAGATAAAGGAGTTGTTTTGTTTTGTTTTTTTGTCATGTCTACTAAAAAGGTGAGATGCTAAGAAAATAATCTTCTCATCTTGTTGAGGGGAGTACATTACAAGACAATACAAGGTACTGTACTGACAAAAGAGTAAATTTATTATTATAGTGGGAGATACTGGATATCCTCAAAATAAGTACAGAGAAATAAAATAAGCAATAGGAAAAATTCAAAAAAATTACAGAGAAGGAAATATAATAATAATAATAACAGTAAACAATAATAATAGCATTAACATAGCAGCTTAGGATTTCTAAAGTGCTTTACAAGTGTTAATTTTATCCTTACAAGAACCCTCATTTTACAGTGAGAAAACTAAGGCAAAAAGAGGTTAAGTGACTCACCCAAGGTCACATAGCTTGTAAATATCTGAATCTGGATTTGAACTTGGGTCCTCCTGACTCTGGATCCAGCAATCTATCTACTGTATCTAGCTTCTTAGATATATGTGACAATGGTTCTCCTCACTAGCTTATAGTTTATGGAATTCATTCCCTTGTCCTTTTTTGAAAAGTGGGAGAGGGGCATCTAGATGGCTTAGTGGGTAGAGCTCCAGGTCTGGAGTTGGGAGGATCTGGGTTAAAATCTAACCTGAGACCATCCTATTTCCGTGACCTTGGGCAAATCACTTAACCCTGTTTGCCTAGCCCTTACCCTTCTGTCTTAGAACTATCACTAAGACAGAAAGTACGGGAAGGAAGGAAGGAAGGAAGGAAGGAAGGAAGGAAGGAAGGAAGGAAGGAAGGAAGGAAGGAAGGAAGGAAGGAAGGAAGGAAGGAAGGAAGGAAGGAAGGAAGGAAGGAAGGAAGGAAGGAAGGAAGGAAGGAAGGAAGGAAGGAAGGAAGGAAGGAAGGAAGGAAGGAAGGAAGGAAGGAAGGAAGGAAGAAAAGGAGGAAGGAAGGGAGGAAGGAAGGAAGGAAAGGAGGGAGGGAGGGAGGAAGGAAGAGTAAGGGAGAGAGAAAGAAAGAAACAAAGAAACTAACTGGGCTAACACCTATACCTATCCTTTTCCAGCCTTGTGTGCTTCTATTCTTCATCAAGTCTTTCAAAAATCTCTGGCAATAACTTGGCCATCATATCTGCCATTTCTTTCAGAACCCAAACATATGGTGACTAGGTGCTTTCTTATACTTGTTCTTAGTTGTTTTGGATGTCTACTCCCTATTTGTCATTTTTTATTCTGTCTTGTGTATTCCAGTGATTCAAAGATTATTTTCCTATAGCAGTGAAGGCAGAACTAAAACATGAATTGAGCAGCTTTATCCGCTTTGGGTTGTCAGTTATCACTGTCTCCTCCATCCCAAACATTAGTACTATCTACTTGTTAGCTCCTCTTTTCACCAACACAGCTTACAAAACTTCTTTTTCTTAGGTTTTTGGGAACCAACTAAAGCCAACATGAACAACTCTAATTTGTTTTTTCTATGACTATCCTTCTGATACTTGGGGAAAATCTTTCCTCTAAACTAAATTTCTCTACTTCCTTCATCTGGTCTTTCCTCCCCCTTTTGCCATCCTTTTAGCATTTTGATTACTCTCATCCAGACACGCTTTAGTGTGTCAATTTCCTTCCTAAAATGTGACATCCAGAACTCTCACGTTTATGGATAACAATTTTTCTTTTATTATATTTCTGATTCTCTTTGTCATCTTTAAACTCCATACTTACCTCATTACTGATTGCATTAAAAATGTCTGATTCTTCTAATTATTTCTTCCCAGAACACACTTTCAACCCCACTTTAGGGCTCACTTCTTGACCACCCTGATCCCCACATCATTCTCTCAACCAATATAACTTACCTTGGTTCTAAGAAGGTTTCCTACCTTCTTTTTCTTTATCATTAAATAATAATATCTGGCATTTATATAGCACGTTTGGTTTGCAAAGCCTTTTTAATACATTATCACTTCTGAAAATTTACATTGTGTTATAATTATAATTATCCCCATTTCATAGATGAGACTTGTAGAGGCCTGTTCTTCCATTTTGAACTTATGATCTCTTCGCTCCATCTTTAAATTCTGATCAAATACTTGGATTGGCTCATTCCCCCCAATTTACTCTGATCCATTAAATTCCCCCATTACTATTTTTTATACTTTTTCCCCATTCCCTAATTCATCTTCATATCATTAGTTTATCCATGTGTTCATTGGCACCATCCCCATGACTTGGTTCTTTCCCCATAGTTCAATAACTTAATTTATAATTCACACCATTCCTTAAACTCTCCTGATTTTAATTTATTCAACAAACACTTATTAATCACCTACCATGTGCAGAAACACTGTGGTAGGTTCCAGGGGAAGTTCTGAATTTAGGGAAGATTTGATCTTGTAGGATCAGTTATAATATTCATTTTACATGAGGAGTTCCTTAATATTTGGCATACAGTAAGTGCTTTAAAAATGTTTGCTGATTGGTTGCAAAGCAAATTTCTGTGTGAGGGTTCAAGAGTGGGAAGTTATTATGAAAGATTTAATAAAGGAAGCTGAAAGGCAAAACAATTGGTCCAGATCACTAAGTTGCTGCACCTTAGTAAGATTTGCTTTTTGAAAATGGGAAGAGGCAAGTTCCAATTTTGAAAGAGCAAAATCAACAGCAAGATCTTATCTGTGATGATCAGGAAAAAATAGTACTTTCACTTGTTCACATATATGAAGATATGAATTATACTTGACCCAATACAGCCTTTCTCTGAAAGCACTGCCATACTTGGGTCCAGAGAGCATTTTCTACAGACCTTGAACCCCTCTGACATTGTTTCTAGGAGCCCAGGGACACCTCCATGCCAAGATGAGTTATCAGAGCAGGACTTTAGTGGAGACTTACTTGAACTAATGACTAGAAAATGAGAGACAGAGAGAGAAAGAGAGATCAGCTTTTGAGCATTTCCTGAAAGTATTTTTTATCCAAACATGAAACATGATCCAATATATTTTAAGGAATGAGACAAACCAACAATAACTGGATACTTTGTTTTGTTTTGTTTTTTTGCTTGATTAAGGACCAAAGTTAGTAAATAACATAAGTGACATGATATTTAATTCTTCTTAAAACATCTGAAATATTATTTTTTTAAACCCTTACCTTCTGTCTTGGAATTAATACTGTGTATTGGTCCCAACGCAGAAAAGTGGTAAGGGATAGTCAATGGGGGTTAAGTGACTTGCCCAAGGTCACACAACTAGGAAGTATCTGGGGCCAGATTTGAGCCTAGGACCTCCTGTCTCTAGGCATGACTCTCAAGCCACTGAACCAGCTAGCAGTCCTCAACAGCAAATTTTTGACATTTTAACCATCCTTTTAAAATAATTCCATTGAATAAGAAATAATTAATTTTCTGCTTTGTACATATAAGGGGGCTTTGCTAAGTACTAGAAATACAAAGGAGAAAAAAGAAATCATTCCAGCCATGTTTTTAAAATATAAATATAGCAACTTATTTGTCAAAGGTCAAATGTCAGTGTTATTCAAAGATGATCAGATACAAAGAAAGAATAATATTAACCAAAATTTTACTATTAACTGTTAGCTTAAATGAAAGATATCTTCATATAGTCACTCAAACATCCCATCCACCTAAAAGCTCACCTTTAAAATTATTAACCTTATTCTTTGTGTCTTTTAAAAACATTTTTTAAATGATATTTAAAAATTGCGTAATTTTTTATTTAATTGCCTATTGCATGAGTTGTATTATAAGGTAATTTTTATAATAAATTTTATAATAAAATAAAAGTAGATTTATTTCTTAAAAACAATTAGCTTGAAGATGTAGCATTGGAGTCAGACATTAAAGATTGGCTAAAAAGCCAATAAATGAAGTGTGTGGGTAATGGAAATGGGTTGCTAGGTTTTTATTATTAAAGTTGGGAAAATACAAGATAGGAATGAATGAGGGTGGAAAGGAGAGAGAGCATTTGGAACTCAAAATAAAAAGAAAAAAGAATGGGAAAATAGTTTTCCATGTAGGAAATACCAGATAGTTCAGCAGTTATCTTTAGGTACCCAGGATAATAGAAGGTCTATACTATTGAACTTGATGTAAGACATTCTGTAAAATGAATGGCATGGATTTCTATTTAGGACACAAAGGTGAGCCTGGTGTGGATGGCCAAAGAGGCTCAGATGGTGGTCCTGGACCTCCAGGGCCCCCTGGATACAAAGGAGACCCAGGAGAAGAAGGCTGTGGAGGTGCACCAGGTAAGGCTCACTTTGGCTATGAGGGTTGGAGATCTGAATCATCTGAGCCAGATTGGTGACCTCTCAAAATGCAAATAGCTTTCCAGGGCTGAATTTTCTCTGACCTGATAGAAGAGAGCCAGGTTTCAATAGGAAAACAAGTACCCACTTCATGCTAAACCATCAGGAAGCCCTGTTGGAGGATTCCCTGAATCGAGTGCAGTGTTTTATAAGCCCTCTGCCAATTAGCAAGCCCGGAGATGTGTCCGTCTTCAATTTCTACCACGCTTTAGCTTTACTAGATAATTAAAAGCCAGTCCATCTGGCATTCTTTGCAGTGACACCCCTTAGAGATTCAGCCAAAAGCTACTGGAAAGGTGATGCTGAAGAAGAGGGCGCTATCAGTCATTCCTCATGCCCTTCGCAAGCCCCTTGGCTCCCAGTTTCTAGTACTTATTACCATCTTAAGTTTTCCTTAAGTACTAAAATATTTCTTGGAACACACATAGAATACAGTGTTCTCTTATGAGCCAAAATGAAAATATATGTAGTGAAAATTGGGAAATAGTTTTTAAAGTATGAAACATGAGGTATTACCGTGCTTTTTCCCCAAATAGGATAATTTTATGATCATTGCTTCCAAGCCAACTGGTTTAACTTTCATATTTCATTCTTATTAATATAGTGTGGCAAAACAAAGCAAATAGAGGGCTGGCCTTGGAGAAAGGAAAACTTGTATTAGTGTAGTATGATAGAAAGAGCACTGTTTTTTTTTTAATCTTTACCTTCTGTCTTAGTATCATTTCTAAGACAGAAGAGAGTGTCAAGGACTATTTTTTGCCCAGGGTCCATAGTTAGGAAGTGTCTACGATCACATTTGAACCCAGCTCTTCCTGACTCAAGACTCGACACTCTTTACACAGTACTACCTAGCTGCCCCCCAAAGTACTGGCTTTAAAGTCAGAAGACCTGAGTTCAAATACCACCTTTCAACTAACTACCTGGGTGACCTTGAGCAATTTATGAAACCTCCCCGAGCCTTAGTTTTTCTCATTTCTTAAATGAGAAAGTTGGACCAAGGGGTCTCCTGCCACCTAGTTGCTGCTTAAGTGCTGGTTCTGACACTTTCTCACTATGGATGATGGGAAAGTCCCCTAAATTCTCTAAGCCTTGTTTTCTTCATATGGGGATAATAGAGCTCAAACTTCCAAACTCACAGTGTCATGAAGACAAAACTTTGCAAACTCCAATGGACTATTTGAGTGGGAATTTATTTTGTAGGAAGAATCTGCATGAGAAGCAAATAATGCACTGATCCCACCTGGGGAATTTGGGATTAGGGACTGAGATTGCATTTTGGGATAGCCACTCTATCCCTGTTAGCTCTCCTCAAAGCAAGAAAGCCACTGGGATACCAGAGGCTTGCCAAGTACTCTCTATTCCTGATATGTATTGAACTCCCATTATGAACAAACTCCCAGGGACTGCCCCATAAAGCGGCAGCTCTTAGAACAATGACTGATTGCATATTTGGGCATCTTCAGGGAGCTAGATTAGAGGACAGTCTTATTATAGGATGGAGATTCTTACCTGGGGTTACGAATTTAAACTTTTGGGGGATAAATGTATTATATTTATTATTTTATACATTTATTATCTATTTATTACACCTAAATTGTATTGGTATTTAAATGTAATTGATTTTCTTTGTGATCCTAAATGTTTTATACTTCTAAAAAATTCTGAGGAGGACAATAGGTTATGCCATAATGCCCAAGCCATGTCAACAAACATTAATTAGGTGTCTACAGTGTATCAGATATGGTGATAAGTTTTCAGGATTCCAAGGCATACAGTCCCTCCCTCAAGGAGCTCACAATCTAACAATGAGATGGGGGACATAAGATGCAAACAATAACCTCAAATAAAATACAGACAGGATGAAGTGGAGAGAATCTCAGAGGGGGAGGCATTAGCATCATACAGGCCTAGGAAAGGCTTCTCATAAAAGGTGATATTTTAGGTGAGATGTCACCAAAAAGTTAAGAATTATTGCCATTGAAAGCTCTGGGATCAGGTGCAAGGAGAGGATAATGGTCATGCATTACGGTAAGACTAATGTGTTATATATACATTAAATAATCATTTTTTGTTTAAACATCCTGGGTTGCCTTTTTTTTCCTCCTTTGCACCACAAGGTCCTCCTGGCCCGACTGGGGATCCAGGACCCAAAGGTTCTGAAACTAGATACCTTAATGGATTCCTACTGGTTCTCCACAGTCAGACAGACAAAGAACCCTCTTGTCCTGAGGGTATGCCCAAGCTGTGGACTGGATATAGTTTGTTGTATTTGGAAGGCCAGGAGAAAGCGCATAACCAAGACCTAGGTGAGCCTTTACAGTAGTCTAAATATACAATGCTTTATCTAATTTTGTGGATATTGATATAGTCATATATTTTTATAAGCATCATTAAAGTGATATTACAAATATTCTCTATAACGTAAAACTTTTAACTGCTTTTCACATTGGCATTATTTTTAATTCTCATTCCTTTGGTTTTTCTGTATGTTTCCTTTCTATCCTTTTGCTTTCTTTCCCTTCCCTTTCTTTCCCTTTTATTTTAATTATTAAATTAAATTAAAATTAAAAAAATTAAAAATTAAAAAAATATTTTATTTTCTTCCTAGAATTGATCAATCTTAATGCCTATCAAATACCACTCTACTACACTTGATAAATAGTAATAATTCATTGAAAATATAGAGAAAATTATTTCATGAAATGGTGGGCATCAAGATTGATGCATACATCAAAGGCAATACTTTATATGTGGCCACATAGGAGACAATTTTTGAGCCCAATTGGCAGTATGTTATATTCCAGAGCCTTGATATGAAGATGAAAACTGATGGTCTCTTAGGATTTGTTAATAATGTTTTACAAGACAGACCTAGGTCCAAAGTTACAATTTTTTGAATCCTCAATACTTGGTCCCTTTGGAGAGCGCCACTGAGAAAGATAAAGAAGGCCTGAACATGATTTCATTGTCTTGTCCCGAGCTCATCTGGGTTATCAGAATATCAAATGGGAGCTCAACTGCACAATTACAGGTTCGGACTAGAAAGCCTCCCCAGCTCTAGAACTTTAAGGTAAAGAGGTAGCAGGCTTTACGCCACCTTTTCATCCCCCCCAAGAATTATATCTTTTAAACAAGGGCCATCAATAATGCCAGTAATAACCCCTCTGGGCTCCCCTTTCCTAAAGGTCACTGAGTATGCTGGGCATGTTCACAGAGAAAGAACGTTAGAAAACTCTCCTTCTTCCTAGGTCTTGCTGGATCCTGCCTTCCCATGTTTAGCACCATGCCATTCGCCTATTGCAACATTAACCAAGTCTGCCATTATGCCAGAAGAAATGACAAATCCTATTGGCTGTCCAGTGCTGCTCCTCTCCCCATGAGGCCCGTCTCTGAAGATGAAATACAAGCTTACATCAGCCGCTGTGCTGTCTGTGAGGCTCCGGCTCAGGCTATGGCCATACACAGTCAGGATCAAGCCATCCCTCCATGCCCACCCACATGGAGGAGTCTTTGGATAGGTTACTCATTCCTTATGGTAAGTGAAGAGCCCCTCCATTGCCTCAAGGCCTGGGGTTTTGTGCTGTTCTTCCATAACTTGTTTATCCTAGAATGAAATATTATTTCTCTGAAATATCGGAACCAGCCAATCAATAAACATTTACGTACTGGGCTAAGTGAAAAAGAGGCAAAAAAACCCAAAACAAAACCAAAAAACCAAACCCCTCCTGTCTCCAGGGACCTTACAATCTAATGAGACAACACATAAACAAATATATACAAAAGAGCTACATACAGAACAAATGGGAAAGAAATAACAGAGGGAAGGTACAAGAACAAAGGGGTTTGGGGGTTTAAAATAAGACAGAGCTCAAGAAAGCCCTTATGAGCCTGGACCTGTTAAGTCAAATAGGTATTTTGTACCCCAAGTTGGTTTTTTGTTGCTTTGGAAGGCAGGACTCCTGAAATGAGTCAGTACAGGTATATTGTCTTTTTTCAGACTCATTCCACTGCCTCAAAGTGAACAATACTTCCTTCCTGAAGGTCTCCTTTTATTCTGGGAATAATCTTTTTTTTTTTTTAACCCTTACCTTTTGTCCTAGAATCAATACCCTGTAAGGGCATACTGTATGGGCCAGGCTAGAGGGGTTAAATGACTGGCTCTGGGTATAATCTTGTTGGGAGGAAGATGCGTCATTCCAGCCAGCCTGTCACCCTGACTTCGATCAGACTGCTCCTGGCATTTGGTTTGACCATTCTGGGAGTCACTTTTTTTGGTTCCTTTTTCTGACATCTACTTTTCAGCTGTCTTTGTTGTCTGTTTAGCACACAGGGGCTGGGGATCAAGGAGGAGGCCAGTCCCTCACATCGCCTGGAAGTTGCCTTGAAGATTTCAGGGCAGCGCCATTCATCGAGTGCCAAGGGCGGCAGGGGACTTGTCACTTTTTTGCTAATGAATACAGCTTCTGGCTAACCACGGTGTCACCAGACTTGCTGCTTCACTCGGTTCCTTTGCCAGACACCTTAAAACAAGGACAGGCACAGCGCCAAAAGATCAGCAGATGCCAGGTCTGCATGAAATATAGCTAAGGAGTGTAGCATCACCTTGCTGATGACACACAGAGACTTCCTTGGGGAAGAAGGGAGTTGGGTTAAAAAGAGTCTAATGGTGCTTTATTACAGGGATTTAATTTTTCAAATGATCCTTGATTTAAACATGGTTATCCTGACAGTACTGTAACCCCCTTCCCAGTTTGGTACGGATCAAGCAAAAGCTAGGATCTGGCTGGACCTCTCCATCTAGGTAGAGCCCAAGTATTGTTTTTCATCTTATGGAGGATGAAAGATCTGGCTTTATTGACCTTGAATCCTTATTTATAGTAAGGCAAAGAAATCACAAATAGCCTCATTGTGCCTTCTCTTAAGCAGAAGCTTCTTTCATGGGTTCATAAAATCCCTAGTAATTGGAGCCAGTTATTCTCATAGCAAAGAAGGCCAATGGATGACTTTTTTAGGAAAAAAATGTAATCTAACAGAGCCAGAAAATGAAAATTGTTTTTAAAAAATTGTACCAGGTTTTCCTCAAATCATCATAGAATTCTCCAAGCACTTTAAAAAGGTCGTGAAACCATGATCCAAAGACACAAAGAAACCAGTCCACCAGTGTTAATAGTTCACATCCAAGGTGAAATGATCATTAGGCTAGGAAGGCTCACAGTCACTATATCCCAGAAACACATCACATTTGCATAAAAACATCACTGAGGAGCATAAGCCATTACCTTCTCGTTTGCATTTTTTCCTTGAGAATGGAAATGCCTACTCTGACAGCCCTTTTGAAAAGTGGCAATTATGGAAAAAGGTATATTCAATAAGGGATTAAGCCCCTAAAAGCTGTTAATGAATATGAAGTCAGAGATTCATAAAAATGGACCCTCTAATCCACCAAACTTCCAAACAGGTGATTTTCCAGCAGGCAAGGGATATGGTCTGCCCTGCAGTGTGTGCATGTTAATGGGGTGCCACACACAGGGGGAAAATGGCAGTGGGTTAGAGAGTAAGAGTCCTTACTGTATACAAAGCATCTCCTCACCCTCCCTTGGAAAGACTGCCCAGTTCCTTTACATCGTATAATTGACACTTTTCTCTCCATTACATTAATGGTACCGTATGTGGAAAATTGACAGAGCCATCATTAGGGAGAGGAAATTAAGGGTTGGCTTAATTAACCTTAAGTAAGCATATTCACTTAGGCCAAGGTCACGCCACTGAAAAGACACAGAAATATTCATAAATGAAAGCCACCGTGTGCTATCCACTATAGATATTTATGTATGTATGTTATGTTTGTATGTTAGATTCTCCTCTTCCAAAATTTCTAAATCTCAAATGTTATATTTGTATAGTAAGGCATTGCAGCACTTTGACATTGGACAGATTGATATTTTCATTAAAAATTCAGAACATATCTATGTCTTAATTTTTAAGTATAATCATCAATATACCAAAGGATCCATTTTCCATTTCTCTAAGAATCCAGAATTCCAATATTAAAATCTTAGAAGAGTAATTAATTTCCATTTCTAAAAAAGGCCTGCCACAACAACAAAGTGTAGTCTCTAGACTTTTTAGAAACCCCAAAGAAACTTTAGTCTGTGAAATCTAGAGAAAAAAATAATCATTGACTCATGAGACAATGAATGATACTCCAAAAGACTGGGGTTTAAGTTATCCCAAAGAAAAATGTACCCACAAAAGAAAGACAAGGAGTCCACTACAAAGAATTGAAGTGTGTAGATGAAACTCTACGAGAGTCAGGAAGATTCCCACATTTAGGACTAGTGACGGATGGGTTTTTGGTACCCAGCATCAAAAATGGAAGCAAAGACTATGGCATCCTTGTTTTGAGGCCTTTTCTGGTTTACAGGAAAAGCTTAAATTACAAAATAAAAAGTCACAGATTTATGTTTCCAAGTGGTTTTTTTTTTAAGAGCAATCAACAAAAAACATTTTATATGTTTTAATGACAATATGTTTGCCATGGCTGATCAAATTAGGTATTTGGAGTACCCAGAATTCAATGTCAACTAAAAAAATCTATAACTAACCTTTTGATTTAATCCCAATATTTTTTCCTGTTAAAGAACATGATGTAGATATATTTCTAGAACTTAATTTCATAAATCATCTTTCCATTTGCATTTGGCAAACCTCTTTAAAAGGACTTCAGAGTGCCTGAACCTGGGCTTTTATGAGCCCATTATTGATTCTAACAAATGTAGAGTAAACAAATGGAGAAATATAGGCATATCACCTGTGAAGTCAAACATTTTTACCACAGACGTTACTCCATTCTATTTATTTCTACTTTATATACATAAAAATGAAGTCTTAAATCAGTGAACAATTTGATCTGTAGTGTGACCAGAACAGTGTTACTGGAATCCTTCAAAATACTGGTATCTTAAGGTCTTATCTTACTCTCCAAAACCAGCATCAGTGTCTTAAAACAAACAAATAAGCAACAACAACAACAACTTGTGATTTTCAACAGTTTGAAAAGAAATTAACACAATCCCCAGGGAAAGGTCTGTATGTGCCATGGGAGTTCCTTTTGCTAATTCCCAAGATTCTTTATTGACTTTTTTTAAATGTGTGGTTACTTTATCTTTTCCTTTCAAAATAAGTTTGCTAGATTAAAAAAAAAGTCACCCTCCTTCCACCATACCCCACCCCACTGAACCCTCCCTTGTAAAAAAAAGAAAAGCTTTTTAACATTCCATTATATTGGGTTTCAATTCTCAAAGTCACTCTACTGGAAAGATGACTGCAATTCCCCATGGTGAGAATGCCATGAAGTTCTGCAGAGAACTGAACAAAATCTGAATTGAAATTTGTATTTTGCAACTGTCCTTGCTGTTCAAGGCTCAGCACTCTGCATAATGCATTTAAAAACACCAAGGCTGACTGGTGCACACACTTGAAATGCTTGAATTTTTATAGTGCTTAAATATTTAATGATTCATGAGGAAGAATGCAAAATATGTGCAATAAATTGTATCACTTTCTCTAACTTGTGGCTGTAAAATTAGAAAATCTCTTAACACATAATGTCTACCCAGTGATAAAATTCAGCAATTGACAGTGAAAGCTGTTATATTTCCATCTAGCAACCTGGCTTGTCTTGCATAAAATACTATGATGGTCTCCAAAAACAACTCTGGTCTGTCTGCTCCCATATATTCTTCCCAAGCCAAAATTAGTCATTCACCTTTCACCCAGCTCTTAAAACGGTTAAGAGGGAAGATTTCATCTGTAAGAAGCCAAGGGAGGGGGGGAAATCCAGACTCTTTCATAGGAAAAGCAGAAAAAAATAGAGAGAGTCACCTTGGATCTGAGGACAAAAACAGGGGCGATTTCAAAAGAACAGTTGCTCAGTCTACCTTTTGCTGTGACAGTTCCTGAGACAGAAGCTAGCTTTCATAGATGAGCTCTTCCCATTCCAGAGTGTTTTAGTGTTGGCCAAGTGCTTCTCCCACAGGACCCCTGAAGCAGGGAGTACAAGAATGCCCAATGTCCCACAGCTTAGGGGGCTCTAGTCAGATCTGCTACTTATGTGCGCTTTCAAATATGTTTGTTGGCTAATTCTTGATTTTTCACCCCCAACCCCAGCACTTTTTCCTATTTAAAAATCAATAGCCAACATGTATGTAGCACTTATTATGTGCCAGACACTGGGCTAAGAGTTCTACAATTATTGTCTCATTTGATCCTCACAATAACTCTGCTAAAAGTATCCCCTTTTTACAGATAAGGAAACTAAGGCAAAAGAGGTTAAGTGACTTGCCTAGGATCCAGATTTGAGCTCAAGTCTTCCTGACTCCAGGAAGTTCTGTATCAGACACACACACACACACACACACACACACACACACGTTTTATTATCTATATATATGTATATATGTGTGTGTGTTTGTGTATTAGGAGCTCACAAACTGGAGACTGTGAACTTGGTTTAAAAAAATATATATATACACATATATATTAATCAGATAATATAATTGATTTCCTTTGTTTTCCCAAGTATTTAATTGTATGCATTTTAAAACATTATCCTGAGAAAAGGTCCATTGACTTCATCAGACTGCCCAAGGGATCCATGACATCCAAAAACTTCAAGAAGCCTTGTTCTAGATGGGTTCTTATAATTGAGGTACCCTGAATCCCTAAACCATGTGGGATAGTCATGAATTCCCCTTGAGCCAAGCTGTGGGGGGATCCTATCATTCTTACCATGAACTCTGGCTAACTTTCCATTACTGTCCATTCCAAGGTAGGTCTACTCTAATCTAAAGCTGCTCTGGCATTCCATTTTGGATTCAAGTGGGTTCAAGGGTCCATAGGGAAAACTTAGCAGTCCCTGGCTGGTTTTTGGAGAGCCTCAAAATTCCTATCACAAACAAGAACCCAGATCAAATCAGGTCCAACCTCCCAAGGCTGCCCTGAAATCAACCCAGCATTGCCACGATTATCTACAAGTTGAGCTAATGAGTGGCACTGGAATGTAAATGCCACAGTTCACGAACACAATATAGTGACTGTAGCACAGTATATAGAGACAATAAAGCACACCAGCTATAGCTTCAATTTTAACATTTGTTACCATTTCATCTTTTCATTCAATGTCCATTCAGAGAGTGGCCATCATTCTCACTGATTGTATTTTTGTTGCTCATTGGCATTGCAATTGAATATTCCAAATGAATCAGAAAAAAAAAAATCAGGGGAATACAAACTAGCTGTGTTCTCGCACTTGTACTGTGGAAATGGGGTACACAAAGGAGAGGCTATTGTTAAAAGAAAGGTTAAGTTTCTCAGATCCAAAAGCTATATAGAATGTTGATTTGTGTTGTTTCTATGGCTAAATCTGTCCTCCCGAGAAATAAGTTGTAACTATGGCAACTTCCAGTTTGGGTAGTTAAGTGTTTCACAGCAATACTACCCAAATCCTAACGTTGCATAATAATATTTTAGGCTGACTGTGTTTTCAAAAAGGAATGTGACCTGTTGCATTGGGTAAATTGTTTCCCTCATTTGTAATCATTCCCATGTCAAGTTTGTTCCTTTTTAGCCTGATGGGGTGAAAAGAATGCCAAAGTCTAAAAGCCACATTCTAATCTAAATGACTGAGCATTTTACCCACTTAAAGGCCTCGGTTTCCTCATTATAAAATCATGAATGTCAAAATAAAAGATGCCTGGGATCTAGTGCAAAAGCTACAGTGAGGATGACTGGGGAACTAGAGCCCTCCAGAGGCTCTGGGACCCCCAGTTACTATAACTAGCCCCTCTGCTACTCCTGTCCCTCTCTACTTCCAGAGGCTCCCAGCCAGGAGGAAAAAGGCATTTTACTCAAGACTCTTGTTTTCTTCCCAATTCAGGGTACCTTTACCAATCTCTTCTCAGGTCTAATTGAACTGCTTCAATGAAATTTAACTACTTTTGGGTAAAAGGATGGCTCTCTACCCTCCTTCACCTAGGGGTCCCTACTCTCACCAGGAGATTATAGCTGGCTACAACCTAGTCAGGGAAAAATCCCTTAGACCCTTGCTTCTTCAATCTTTTTTGGGTGTCCTGGACCCCTTTGGTAGTGTAAGATTTAAATGAACATCCAAGTAACTCTAAGTATTATATTTTATGTTTATTAATAATCACTTGAAGTAGAAAGAAAATAAAACTAAAAGAAATAGAAGTTCAAACCTAATTATCTAACAAAAAGTAAACCCACATATGTAGATTCTCCTGCCTGGCATAAAGGCCTGCTTTCCCAACTCAATCAGGGGAAAAGAGAGGGGCAGAGCTATGCAAAATGTATATCCTCCCTGTGTTAGCATGTAACATGAGAGGGAACACGAGAAGCTGGGATTTAGCATTCTGGGGAGTAAATCCTCATTACATAATCCCCCCTATGATTCTATTGGAAAACGAGTATGAAAATCTGGGAGAGTAGTCTGGTGAAAACTCTGAACCCCTGTTCCCAATAATGTTCTAAAGGGTGTAAAATAGGATTACTAAAACCTCTCATTATTTTGCAATAGTTATTAAAACATTTTTTTAAAAGTTCATGGATTCCAGGTGAAGAAGCCCCAAATTAGACATTTGACTTCTCTGGCCATTTTGCTTCTGTAGCTTAGCCTGTAATTTGTGGTTCTGGGGCTCTGGGTGCTACAAGAATTGCAAAGGAGTTAAAATTCTAAAAAGACATTCCTTAACATTTCCAGTTCTTAAACTCCACCCTGGGCCCTTCATGGCAAGGTTTAGGGAGTTGGAAAATTCCTTTTTAGTCTAGATGATAAAAAAAAAATGATCTCCATTTTATGGTGAATAAAGCTATTTGATTAAAAAGAGCCCTTTGCAAAATGTGTATTTTTAAATAAAGTTAAGTTGTTATTGTGAAAGGATTTTAAATTTCTTTAGCTTGAGCAATAAAAAACATGTCCTTTATGATGTATTTTCAATAAAATTTTAAAAATAAATACAAATCCTTTAAAAAAATAACATGAACATTCCCTAGTTGCACACTCCAATTAAATATGCATGGCTTGGACATTACACAAAATTAAGCCACCAAACTGGCCTCAGAGAGAGGTGATCAAATACAAACAGGTGAAAATGAGTTTAAGTGAAACAAATTTGAAAACTATGAAGAGTTAATGGCCTAATCAGAAATGTTGCACAGAAGCAGAGGTTGGGGAATAATAGAAAGTGTTTTCCTGTTATCACAATGTTTGCCAGGCTAGGGAAAAGTAGCAAAGGAGGGCTTCTTATGGACAGGGGGTGAGTGTCAAAATGGCACACCTGATGTGCTTCTATACTCAGAACTTGATACCAATCCACGAGAGGACATTAGTTTTTAAAAACCTATTATTAAATTCATTTATTGGATTACTCTCCACATAAGGGACCACATGGTGCAGTGGAGAGAGCCAGCTTCAAAGCCAGAAAGAGGTGTGCTCAAATCCAGCCTTGGACACTGACTGGTGGTGTGATTCTGGGCAAGATAATTAAATTTTTGCAAGCTTTCAACAAATAAGAGTATACATTGCTGGCAGTACTGACATCATTGGTGAAGGGTTTCCTCATCCAGAAAGTTCCCTCTGCCAATGAAATTACAAGTCCTTACCTCATCTCTATATCTACCCATGTGAGTAGTTGAGATTTCTTCTAGTTGTTTTGCTCTATGAAGACAAGGATTATGCCTTACCAAAACATGGTAGTCCCTCAGCACCCAGCACAACACTAGGCACACAGTAAGTGCTTAATGAATACAGTGTGAGGTTAAGTATTTGTTGTACTTTATCACCCTGTCTCTGATAATGTTACATCTGAAAAATTTAAATAATTTATTAGTGAACTCTTATAAAGACAAGAAAAGGCTTCAAACCAAGATAAATATAGTTATTATATTTATTATATATTATATATATTATAAATACTCCAAATTGATAAGCCTGTGCTACCCTAAAAAACTAATAAGGTTTTAGTTGTTCATTTAAAGGGAGTTTTAAATTTGTTTTTAAAAATAGCTTTTGCCCTCCGCTTCTCACCTGTGGGAGATACATATCTTAGAAGGCAAGATGAGGAGACATGGGGATGAGCAATGTGGAGACCAGCAACTTTTATATCTTCTACATGTATCATGTGATCTCACTGTCCTGGTTACTCCCCTCAATAAATGATGCAGTATACAATCCATTAGTCCCTTCTCATCCAGTGGGGCTCGTGTCCATGTACCTTCTTGTCAAAACTTCTAGTACAAGGCACACACTCCAATTTTCCCTTTGTGAGCACTGTTGAGAGAATGGCCAGATACTCCATGCATGGACAGATGCTGTCATGGTTCCTGGATTGTTTCCACACCCTCCAACTCCTCTGAATATCCTCAGAGCTCTGGAAACCATCGATACCACTACAGATTCTCTGTTCTAATTTCCTGATCCCAAAAGGGGGGGGGGGGGGACTATGGCCCATCGAGACTAAACCATCCCCCTTTCTAATTAAATTATATTTGTGTGCACACTAGCACATGCATAGTTTCCTGATGAAACCAAGTTGTAAATTGTCTCCCTAAGCAACATGGTAACTTGAATGGGCTATCGAGTCTCTTTCTCCCAAAACCTGACCATGTTGTCATCCAACACTGTTTTGGAAGGAAAATGTAACATGCAGAATAGCAAATGCCTAGACAGGAGGAAATGCTACCATATTTGTAGTGCTGAATGGAATTGCTGGGATTGGAGTTCTGTGCGCTCAGATGCACGTGAAGAAAGATGATGGCACTTTGATACGTCATGTCGGAGGGGTTCTCGTGCCATCAATCAGCAGGTGCGTCATCTTCTGAAGAGTCAGGAAAAGCTCTAATGTTCCCTCTCCCCATGTGCAAAGGCTTCTCTTGGCACGTTTCTGCCAACGTGATGTGAGAATTACTCACATGCTGGAGTTGAAGTCAAGATGGGACTGTGGGTCCTGATGGGGTGTGTGTGCATGCCTCAGATCCTCCTTTTCCCCTTCCCCTCATGGTGCTGGAAGAGGAAAAAGAAGGAACATACACCAAGAAGAAACTGGGCTGGTTTGTATTTATTTGTCTGAGTGGCTGTAAAATGGAGCACTTTCACTTCTATCCACAGGTATTTAATGAACATCTATTGGCCACAGGGTGGAGTGTGAAAGGAAGCCTGTGATAGAAGCTGCCCTCAAGAAGCTTACCATCTAGAGAAGGAAGCAGGGCACAATGAATCAGAAATCAAAGATAGACCATTATGGATACCTGTTAAGTGAATAGTATGGACTTAAAAAAAAACAAAAAACCCTTATCTCCCATCTTAAGACCAATATTGTATACTGGCTCCAAGGCAGCAGAGTGGTAAGGGCTAGGCAATGGGGGTTAAGTGACTGACCCAGCTAGGAAGTGCCTGAGGCCAGATTTGAGCCCAAGACCTCCTGGCTCTAGGACTGGCTCTCAACCCACTGAGCTATCCAGCTGCCCCCAAAATAGGCTTTTTTAAAAAAGTCTGATTTAGAGTTAAAGAAAGGAGAAGGCACTGTGGAGACAGGATCATGCTTCAGATCCTCCTTTTGCCCCTTCCCCTCATGGAAGAGGAAAAAGAAGGAACATAAACCAAGAAGTTAATACACGTAGAGTTAAGGAAAGGAGAAGGCACTATGGAGACAGGATCAGGAAAAGCTTAATGTAAGAAATAAACCTGGGTAGGACTTCAAAGAACATTTAGGGTATCAATACATACAAAGGGAAGAAGAGGGGAGTCTAAATGGAATGAGCAGTATAAAGCAAAAGTGGAGTAGAGTGTGCCCATGCCATATTCAAGGGAGAGTGAAGGAGATAAGAGGGGTGTGTATGTATGTGTATATATTCTTTATTTTTAAATATATATTTGAGATATAAAAAGTGTGATATATATAGGTATATATACACATGCAAATGTTTATGTGTATGTTCATATGTGTGTGTTTATATATGAGAGAGAGAGGGAAAGAGAGAGAATGAGAGGGAGGGAGGGAGGGAGGGAGAGGGAGAGAAAGAAAGAAAGGGAGGAAGAGAGAGGGTAGCATATGCCTCAACACAAGAAAGATCTGCTACCTTAACATAACTAAAATGACTTTTAAAAGATAGCTTTCCTGAGCTAGTAAAAACAATGCCAAAAAATGGTGGTAGATATAATTTTCACTTGGAGGAAAAGGAGGATGATCTCAATGATTAGTTATCCCCTGCTTTCCTGATGAGGAATTTTCCCCAAGACTAGATTTGTTATTATCAAAAATTTGGGCCTTTTCCCTTTATCCATTACTAATATTATTAAGTTAAATAAAAACAAAAATAATTTAATAGACCTTATCTTCTGTCTTAGAATCAATACTGTGTATTGGTTCCAAGGGAGAAGAATGCTAATGGCTAGGCAATGGGAGTTAAGTGACTTGCCCAAGGTCACACAGCTAGGAAATATTGGATGTGAGATTTGAACCCAGGATCTCTTTAGGCATGGATTGATCCATCTAGTTTGCCCCCGACAACAGACTTTTTTTTAGGTCTTTAAAAACATTCTTTCTTTCTTTATTTTATTTTAATTTGGAAAAAATATTTAATTTAAAATATTTTTCCATGGTTATGAAATAAATAACTGAGGGAAACTACTACTGATTGAAATAGTGAAGGTAAACTGAGGGGAACAATTTCTTCCTACAATGACTGTTGTTCTCTGACTGGCTGTGACTAGAGAGCTGCTACAGGAACCTAAACATGCTTATTGGTAATGGAGGTAGAAACAGAGAAATGCTGGGGGATGCTGCCACACAGGAATGCTGATACACAGGGAATACTGATCTAGATTCTGGAGGATACTCTGGGGTTTGCCTATTGATCCCCACCAATTGCTGATGGATCAATCTATTTCCTAACCTCCTTCCTCCTTCACTCCCTCCCTTTCCAACCCTCTCCTCCCTTGCCTTCCCCACCTCACAATACTTCTTGAAGTCTTTGCTTCTTCCCTCCCTCCTGAGTGAACTATAATAGATACTAGTTTTTCTTCTCAGTCAAGGGGTTTATTGGGATAACAGGATGGAAAACTGAGGTAAGAGGGATGAGGATTTCCCTAAGCTATGGGGATAATTTTTAGAAAAGTTTGAGGAAGTATTCCAGTTACAAGCTATGACTCTGAGGCAGTTAGGGAGATGGAAGAAAATTGTTTGAATCTTCTTTCTTCTTCACCAGGAAAATCTCTTCTTCAGTGTCAACTTCAATTGCTCAGAACCAGAGAACCCCCCCCCCAAAAAAAAATCAACAACAAATCAGCTTCACAAAGGTCTTTCAGCCAGGTTCAAACCTCCAGGGAGAGAGAGTGTGTCTCCCAGTCAGAGACAAAGTCTAAAAACTCACTAGTTAGCTTCAACTGCTAAAAGCCAGAGAGACCAAGTTCAAAAGCTCAGTTTCTCTTCCAGCAAAAGCCCCCAGCTTCCCCTCCTGGGAACATTCCTTTGGAATCTTCTCTTGACTGACAGCTGGGTCTTCAGCCTTGCATGTTGGCCCACATGTCCTGCAAAACCTCTCTTCATGTCTCTATCACAGTTAGAAGATTCATATTCTTTCCCTCCCCTCTTCCAACCCCACTCCTGTAGTCAATGAACAATTCCACTGGGTTTTGTTAAATTTAATTGTGGTTGAGACTGAAATATATTAATTAGGTGGTCACCAGGGATTTGATTTCTAAATCCCAAAATGAATTACTAAAGTAAATGGAATTTATTGTAGTTTATTTACAATAGAGGGAAGATATTAAGGAAGAGGGAAAAGGGGGGAGAGAGAGAAAGAGAGACAGAGAGAGAGGGAGAGGGAGAGGGAGAGGGAAAGAAAAGAGTCTCAAGATTATGGGCAGGGTCACTAAGTCAGTCTTTCACTCACCAGTGGTGACTGTCTAAATGGAAAGAAGTCTGGGTGTCTGTCCTCTTTTATCTCTTTGAATCGAATGTTGAATAGAATATATGTTCTGGCCTCTGATCCTCTTTTTGAAGATCTTTTTTTCTTGTGTCACCTCCCCTAAATTTCACATTACCAATCACAGCAGATGTTTTTCTCCAGGACTGCCCACTCTTTAGATCACACCTTCTTTGGTTAGATTATACCTTTTGGGTTACTTAACACCTTTTTTGGTTAGTTCACCTTTTGTAGTTACTTAACACCTTTTTGTAGTTAAAATGGGTAGATCTACTTAAAACACTGAGTTATCACCTTTTTGGGGATTAAAATCTAAAAATAGATTGTTGATTACAATTCAATCTTCCCAATAAAGGAAGAACTAAGTACCTTTAGCTAGGGGATAGCTAAATCCAATCTTCACAGTTTTATATGTATCATTGACCAAGAACTATTTCCATATTATTGATATTTGCACTAGGGTGATCATTTAGATCATATCCCCATTGACCCATGTGATCAAGCAGTTGTTTTTCTTCTGTATTTCTGCTCCCACAGTTATTTCTCTGGAGGTGGATAGCATTCTTTCCCATAAGTCCATCAGAATTGTCCTGGATCATCATATTGCTGCTAATAGTTCATTACATTTGATTGTACCACAGTGTATCAGTCTCTGTGTATAATGCTCTAATCTCCCAACAGATATTTTCAATGTAAGGAAAGAAGCAATTTCCCACCTACCCTTGATTCTATAGCACAATAATTATAGACTCCTTTTCTCAGTTGAAAAGATTATATAAAACTAAGGCACAATATAACTAATATTGGGAGCAGACTCTACTCTTAACTTTAATGTGTATGTATATGTGTGTGTGTGTGTTTAAAGGAAAAAGGAACTGAACTGACCATCTACTACTCTATCAGAGATTAAAATAATAAGAGATTTAGTAGCACATTAAAGCTTACAAAATACTTTACAATCATCATTTTAACTTCATAACAGCCCTATGAAAGAGGCACTAAAGTGTTAAAATTAAATGACTAACTACAAGTTCTTAGTTCTCATAGAGTTTATTAATATTAATTTAATAAAGAGAGCATTTAGATAGAGATTAAAGCCAATTCTAATCTGGATTTTAGAATAATTATACAAAAGGTATCACTATTTTACATAAAAGAAAATAAGCTTAGAGAGTAAGTTATCCATGTGCATACATGTATTTAATGTCATCCAATTCATTTGATAAACATTTATTAAAACCCTATTATGTGCCTAGCTGTGTTAAGTGATCCTGGGCAAGTCACTTAACCCCTATTGCTTGGTCCTTACCACTCTTCTACCTTGGAACCAATACACAGTATTGATTCTAAGATGGAAGTTAAGGGTTAAAAAAACAAAAACAAAAACTACTATGTACCAGGCCCTGGAGTAGGCACTGAGGATGAAAAGTCCAAAAATGTCTGTCTTTGCCCTCAGAGAGCTAACATTCCACAGGGACATCCCCCCAAGATTCAAACTCCAGTCTTCCTGTCTCTGAGCCCTCATGTCCATCTGCCATGCCTCCCTTCCTCTTAGCACCAGACTTGGGTGCTCTCCCATACATCACTCTACTGAGCTGATAAATCTTTATTGTGTCTTGGTTTATTGTGTCTTGTGTTTAGCATGAAAACGCCATGATGGAAACCAAATGGGAAAATTAACGTTTCCTTTGTTTGTTTCCAACGCTTGTTGGAACATTCCAACAAACATTCCAAGCAATGTTTCCAACGCTTATGAAGACTAATTCTAAGAAGACGCTGGTATTATCCTGACTTTGTCTCTGAACTAGCATCAGGGTAGCTTAAAAATGGAGATGATGTTAACTGGCAGATATCCCCTGGGACTGAAAGCCTGCAGAAACCAAGGATGTTCTGTGAGTGACAATCAAGACACCTGAACATGGAGTGTGTTAGAGCGGCTGACTCGGGAGTGTTTTTATTTCACAAGGTCACATTTGCTCTAAGAAGGACTTTTCAATTATCACTTCCCTGAGGGCATTCAGATAACTTACAAAGATTTATACCTGAGGCAGAATTGATATATATGCATACATATATACACACATATATATGTAAATGTTGGTTTTGCATAATGGTGAATATATGCTTGTTTGTCCCCACATTCTTCCTGAGTGCTTTTCAATGAAATGTGCTGTTAAAAAAATAGCAACAAACGAGGAAAGGAACAAAAAAGTGAATGCTGCACTCAATCACGCATCCAAGGATGCCTGGAGAGAATGAGAGATCTGCGGTCAGAGCGGTTTCATTTGGTTCCACCAGAGTCACTAAGGTGGTCTCCTGGCTGTGGTATTTAGTTCATCCTGGATTTGAAGACAGCCAGTTGGGCACGGGTCACCAAATTTGCAAGGTCTATTGAATAAGTCGCTCCAGGTGAGGGAATGCTTAAAGAAGAGCATTTTGGTTTTCCTCAGAGCAAACCAGAGGTTCTTGTAGTGAATAAGACGGAGGGGTATTTAGGAAATTGGACGGATGATTCATGAGATGCTGGGTAATTTCAGTGACGGTCAAATCTATTCAGTCTTTTTCTTCTCATTTCATCTTCTGGAGAAATATTGAAGCCATAGGGTGGGGGGTCATTGTTAACACCAACTGCAATTTAAAAAAAATCAAAGTGAGAATCAGATGATCCCTAGGCTGCCCCTGGTAATTTATCAGTCAATGAACACCCCTAGGTACTGAAACTTGTGGTTAGGCTTCTTTGGTGCCATCTTCATATAAAAAAAAAACAACAGCAACAACAAAAGCTTTGGAAGCTGAATCTGAATGGGGGCTGGTTAACTTGTCATGACTCTGAAGTCACAAGTCCAAACCTTTTACAGATGAGGAAACTGAGGGCCCCTCAGAGATTGCCAGGGTCACACAGCTAGTCAGTGTCTGATGAAGGATCTGAACTCAGCCTTCCTGACTTGAATCCTAGGGTGCCAGCCATTGAACCCCGGAGGCACCTCAGGCTGGACAGACAAGGTAGAAGGGTCAGATGTTTTAGGGTATCATTTGCCAAATATCACCTGCATGAGGTTCCGGTAACCAGGAGTAGACAGACCAAAGTAGTCAAATACTTCACACCTGTGTGTGTGTCCAGGGAACAGACAGTGGAATTTAAAAATAGAATTTAAAAAATATTTTTAAAAATATATGCAAATGCCAGAAAAATTATGCTATCCCTGGCTTATAAGGGCATTTATTTGGGGCTGTTATTAACAGACAAGTCTCAAAGCTTTTGGGGCAGAAATACATGTCTTTCCCCAAAGAATATGCCTGGTACCTCCTGTCTCCCCATCTTCCTTCTCTATCACCCTCCTTTTCCTCCCTGTTGGCCTCCCGCTTTCCCGACCCCTTCTTGCTGGCTTGGACTCTCTCTGCTTGGGTTGCACAAGGACCCACAGGGGACTCTGGACCATATGCTGGGATGCCGCACTCAGGTATTGATCAGTACATTCAGGCTGGCAAATGAGAAATGCAAGCAGGATGCTTGAAAGAGATCACGTGGTCTTTTTCATGACTAAAATAATAACTGGAAAGAAGGGCTCCCTCCCGAACAGGTAACAAAAGAGCTTCTGGAGATTCGGGGCAGTTCAGCCCTTGGCAGAGATCCTCAGGTTACATCCCTTACAACACGTGTTGTGAGCGCTGCACCAGGCACTGTGAGAGGGCTCCAGATGGCCCCCTTCCATTAAGGAGCTAACCCTCTGATCTAATAAAATGACCTCCGTCTTTTCCAGGGGCTAACAATCACACGGAGGGGACGCTGCTAGAATAACAAAACCGGGTCCATTTTCCGAGTAAATGGAGCAGAAAGCCAGGCAACTTTTCATGGCTATAGAATGTCTGAGAGCTCCTCAGCTTGGCATGTGAGGGCTTCTGTAATCTCAGGATCCCAGGTGGCAGAGATTTTATAGACCAAAATCAGTGCCAGGGAGAAACATGCCCTCCACAACGTTCCCAACAAGAAGCCACCCAGCCACTCTTTAGAAGGAAGCCTTCAATAAAGGGGAATTTGGAAGGGGGGGGGCAGGTCCACTCCCTCCAAAGGAAGCCCATTAAACTCTTGGATAGCCTCAATTATGGAGAAAATTCTTCTTTACATTAACCCTCAAGCCACCTCTCTGTAACTACTTATTCTAACCCATGGGACCCAGAAGAACAAGTGAAAGCTAGCAAGATGGCGCAGTGGTTAGAGTACCAGGTTTGGAAAGCTGAGGTAACTGAATTAAAATTTAACCTTAGACACGTCTTAGCTATGTGACCACAACCTTTGTCTACCTTGGTTTTTTCCTCTATAATATGGGTATAATAGTAGTATTTACCGTGGTTTTTTCCTCTATAATATGGGTATAATAGTAGTATTTACCTTGGTTTTTTCCTCTATAATATGGGTATAATAGTAGTATTTACCTCCTGGGGTAGGACTGTGAGGATAATGCTTTGAGATAATACTTATAAAGTACTTTGCAAACAATGTATTATGTAGGATGTCTCAAAAGAGTGATTTTAATTTGAAATCTCATTGACTTTTGGAACATTCTTGATAAATGTCATCATCATCATCATCATCACCACTATCATCTTCATCACCATCTCTCCATGACAAGCCTTCAGATACCTGAAGGCAGCTACCATGTTCATTCTGAGCGCCTCATCTCTAGGCAAAATATGCACAGTTCCTTCAACACAGTCTTGTAGGATAGGTCCTCCAGGTCCCTCACTATCTATATATAGACCTCTTCTGGGCGTGCTCCCATCCTGTCCTAATTTTTCATTAAATGTGATGCCCAGGACTAGCCCTAGATGTCCTTGTTCAAGATGTCTTGTCGAGGGCAGAGTACACTGGGATATTTTAGATCTCTCTATCTCTCTCTATCTATCTCCCTATCTATCGATCTAAGATAGATTGGTAGATAGATAGATAGATAGAGAGATAGAGATAGATCGATAGATAGATAGATATCTATGATAGATCGATAGATCAATAGATCGATCGATAGATAGATAGATGGATAGATAGATGGATGGATGGGTATAGATATAAACAGACAGAAATATAGAGGGATTTTTAAAATATCCATCCATCTATCCATCCATCCATCCATCCATCCATCCATCCATCCGTCTACCTATTTATCTATCCATCTGTTTATCTATCATTCACTTCCTTCATTCTGGACATTAAAACCTTCTTCCAAGCTCAATCTGTAAATCTTTCTCTCTGATTCATTCAAGACAGCCTCATATCCCCCTTGGACCAAGTTCCTCCATAAAATGCCAAGTCATTGGATCTTCTCTCTCCTTTCTCTAAACTGTCTGGAATGCATTCTCCCCCAAAGGTTCATGTCAGGATAGGCTCTGCTAGCTTCTCTAGGTACAGAAGAGACTGCTATGGGGTGGGGAAGAATACAAAGGTGAAAATCTTGGTCCCTCCCCTCAGGAGCGTATTATACTCTAGGAAATTCCATTTCCCATCATGGTCCCTCCTCTTCAGGAGGTGATTATTAAAAGTTCCAAAGTTCCAGATACACCTGCAAATGGTGTGGTCAACATCCTTCGTTATTCCATATGGACACTCTTTTGTGTGATGACGTGCAGATTCTCCTTCTGCTGACTTTTCTAACAGTTGCTTTTAATAACAACAACAACTAAATATTTTCAATTGCGCTGGTGATTGTGGTTCGACATGTGGCAACCCATTCCAGATGTCCATGGAACTCATAGTTGGCTCTGAGCAGATTCAGAAGCAAGCTCAACGTGGCAACCTCACTTCAGAGAGCCACAGGGAATGAGTTCATGCGAGCTGAAGTCGACTGCAAGGTCCCAGAGGGGCCCACACTGTACTCTGGCCTTTCCTTCAGCTTATTCTTCAAAGAAAGGGCACAAAAACAAATATTTTCCTTAAGTGGGAAGGCTCTATCAGGACAAAAGGGCAGACTGTAGAGACACCGACACTCCAGGGGTCCAAAGGATGATGGTATCATAGGGAAGGGTGAAGGAGAAGAAGAAGACTGAGACTGGGAGTGATATGCCTAACATTGAAGGAGACCTGAGACTGGACAGAAGAAATGCCCCAAGGACACGCTAGCGTACAAAAGCAAGATGTGTAGCAAGTCAAAAGGGCAGACAGATCCATCCTGTGTACAGAAAGCAGAGAGTGGACTGTTCTTTTTCAACTGACTAGAAAAAAAAATATAAAACAGGCTGGCCATCATCATTTAAAAAAAATCTTGGACCTCTTCTTTCAGTGGTATTGGAACTGTTGGTATGGAAACTCCCTCTATCTCATCTGAATCTTCTTTTCTCAAAGGGTGGCCTTTAAAAAGAGCCAATGAGGAGTTAAATGGCTTGTTCATGATCACACAGCTAGTATATGTCAAGCAGCACTTAGACCACGGCCATCTTGATTCCAAAAGTATTACTCTCTCTACCCTGTCATTCTAACTCACTTTTAGAATCCAGCATAAGGTAAAGGAAGAAAAAAGAAGGAAAGGAAAGAGGGGGAGGAGAGAAGGAAGGAAGGAAGGAAGGAAGGAAGGAAGGAAGGAAGGAACGAACGAACGAACGAATGAACGAACGAACGAAGAGGGGAGGGAAGGAGGAAGGAAAGAAGGAAGAAAGTTAGAAGGAAGGAAAGAAGGAAGGAGTAAGGAAGGATGGAAAGAAGTTAGAAGGAAGGAAGGATGGAAGGAAGTTAGAAGGAAGGAAGGATGGAAGGAAGTTAGAAGGAAGGAAGGAAGGAAGGAAGGAAGGAAGGAAGGAAGGAAGGAAGGAAGGAAGGAAGGAAGGAAGGGAGGGAGGGAGGGAGGGAGGGAGGAAGGAAGGGAGGGAGGGAGGGAGGGAGGGAGGGAGGGAGGAAGGAAGGAAGGAAGGAAGGAAGGAAGGAAGGAAGGAAGGAAGGAAGGAAGGAAGGAAGGAAGGAAGGAAGGAAGGAAGGAAGGAAGGAAGGAAGGAAGGAAGGAAGGAAGGAAGGAAGGAAGGAAGGAAGGAAGGAAGGAAGGAAGGAAGGAAGGAAGGGAGGGAGGGAGGGAGGGAGGGAGGGAGGGAGGGAGGGAGGGAGGGAGGGAGGGAGGGAGAGAAGGAGGGAGAGAAGGAGGGAGAGGAGAGAAGAAAAAGAATAAGAAAGATTTTTTTTCCTGTGATTTACCATATCTTACATAAAATGAGTTCTTAAGAACCTTGCCCAGGATCCCATAACTAATAGATATCTGAGCTAGGATTTGAACACAGCATTTCCTGACTCTAAGCTCAGTACTTATCTCACTGCTTAAGTCTCTTGCCACTCTAAATCTATGATCCTATATTCAAGAAATACCTGGGTCTAGTTTCAGCTTTGCCATCTTTTGAGTGGTAAAGACTAGGCAACTGATGTTAAGGGACTTGTTCTGAATCACACCACTAAGAAGTATCTGAAGCCACATTTGAACCCAGAACCATAGGTCTCTAGGCCTGGCTCTCATTCCGCTGAGCCACCTAACTGCCCATCAGTTCTGCCATCTAAGAGCCTTGTGACCTCAAACAAGTCTCTCTCTCTGAGATTATGCTTGAGCCTCCATTTCATTATTTGTAAAATAGGGCTAATAATACCTGCATTGCTCAGAAGGAACAAAAACGGGGGGGGGGGACCATATAAGAAGGGTCTCAATGGTTACCAGGATTAAATGAATGGAAGGTAACAGAATGCAAAGGCATTCTATTTTTGAGATTCCAATATCCAATACACGAAACTATCTATCAATGCTGAGTAATGAGATACTTTATCTCATCATCTGTGGTGGTTGGTTCTCCAGGGGGTTCTTTCTACATTTGAGGTTACCTCGATTAAACCCTTTAGACCTTAACCTCAGGGTTCTCTTGGGTTCCTGGGAAATCTGCTCTTGCACACTCTTCCCCAAAGCTCCATAGTTCTACACATGATGTATGGAGTCTGGATTCTCTCATATTACCCTGGCACTGATGGGCTTTCTGCTTTTCTTCTCTTGCTTTGAAAATTCTCAGTTGAATTTTGACCCCTACTGCTTTCCATGTAAATTTGATGTCAGTCAGTCTGTCAACACCTTGTTTCTTGGTGCCTCCTTTGTCAGTCCATCAACACTGTTTCCCAAGTGGCTGCTGGGTGCTGAAGAGGTTCAAGGCTGCCATCTTGCCCCTTTTTATCTCCTACTCATTTGTCTACTTCATTCACCATCACCCCAGGATCCAGCCTTCTTCCTCGGTGATGCATGGGATTCTTTAGAGATGGACTTTGGGGGAGGGAGGAATTTAGACATTTTCTCACAGGATTCTAGAACCAGACCTTGTTAAATAAACTGTCTGATCAACATTTTTAATGTGAGAAACATTTTAACTGGAAAGAAAAACCCAGGAAAGGTAGCTTCAGCTAGACTAGACCGTGTCCCTATGAGCAGGACACTGGGCCCCATTAAAAACAGGCTAAGAAGATGGAGCTTACCAATGTTCCAAAGATTTTTCAGCTTTTTTTTTAAAGGGTTGTTTTTCATTAAAATAGATCCCGAATGGGGTTAGCTAGGTGGCTCACTGAAGTGAGAGCCAGGCCTAAAGACAGTAGAAGGTCATGGGCTCAAATTTGGTCCCAGAAAAGTCCTAGTTGTGTGACCCTGGACAAGTCACATGCCTCAGTTTCTCTTTGTGTCAAATGAGCTGGAGAAGGCTCCAGAATTGGCAAATGTCTCTAGTATCTTTTTCAAGAAAGCCCCCAAAACAGGTCACAAAGAGTCAGACATGATCGAAATAACTTAACAAAGCTCAGTGACAGGCCTGGGTAAAATGCAGGGTTGGGAATCCAGCCTGACTTGGAGAAGAATGGAGTCTGCTTTGAAGGATCTCAGGAACACTAGCCCAGATTAAGATGATTGAGCGCAATCATCCTGCTGGAAGTTGGACAGTAAGATCTACTGACTCATTCCACCTGCTCCGAGTACTTTATCAAAGACGCTGTATAATTCCGAGACTGACCTTCGTATTCTCCTTCCAAGGGGCAGAGGCAATTTCATTCTGATAAGAATTGCTAAAAAGAGGAGGCAGATTTAGAAGCTGACAAGTTTCAATTCCACTCACTGCTCGGGTATTTCACTGGCTAGGAGTCACAGTGTTCATCTATGACCTGATGATAGCTCTGCACCGAACGGAGAAATCCTACTAAAATGAGATCAGAGGGCATTACACCTTCCCCTCAAATGAGGCGGCTTTCATGCCATTTTTTTTTCCTAGACAAGCATCCGCATAAATCACCACCATCCTTTGGGGTTGCTATTGTCAAGTAAGGGCAGTGGATGATCAAATCTCTCTCTCTCTCTCTCTCTCTCTCTCTCTCTCTCTCTCTCTCTCTCTCTCTCTCTCTCTCTCTCTCACACACACACACACACACACACTTTCTTCACTGTCTCATTTTCTTCATCTCTCTCTCCCTCCTTCTCTCTTTCTCTTCCTCTGTCTCTCACTTTCTTCCTCTCTCTCTCCCTCCTTCTCTCTCTTCCTCCATCTCTCTCTCTCTACATATATCTGTCTCACTTTCTTCCTCTCTCCCCCTCCTCCCTCCCTCTCCCTCTTTCTCTCTCTCTTCCTCCATCTCTCTCTACATATATCTGTCTCACTTTCTTCCTCTCTCCCTCTCCCTCCTTCTCTCTCTCTTCCTCCATCTCTCTCTACATATATCTGTCTCACTTTCTTCCTCTCTCCCTCTCCCTCCTTCTCTCTCTCTTCCTCCATCTCTCTCTACATATATCTGTCTCACTTTCTTCCTCTCTCCCTCTCCCTCCTTCTCTCTCTCTTCCTCCATCTCTCTCTCTACATATATCTGTCTCACTTTCTTCCTCTTTCTCTCCCTCCTCTCTTTCTCTCCCTCCTTCTCTCCTTCTCTCCCTCCTCCCCTCTCTCTCTCCTTCCTTCTATCTCTCTGTCTCACTTTCTTCCTCTTTCTCCCTCCTTCTCTCTCTCTTTCTCCATCGCTCTCTCTCTCTCTGTTTCACTTTCTTCCTCTCTCTTCCTCTCTCTTTTTCCCTCCTTCTCTCTCTCTCTCTCTCTCTCTCTCTCTCTCTCTCTCTCTCTCTCTCTCTCTCTCTCTCTCCCCCCCCCCCCGACTCGTTACATTAATCTAATTCCATGGATTGCAAAGAAAAGCAAAAAAATAAATAAATAAAGCTCCCTGAAGGGTTGAGTGTTAATTTTATAATTTGCTGACCAAAAAAAGTCAACATGAGAATTAGGGACCAATCATTAATCTGACATTTTTGAGAAGAAAAGGGAAATTTTTGGTAACAATAAGAGTCACTCATTTCTTGAATAGTTCAATAAGTATGATTTTGTACATTTAGTACATCTTGTCTCACTCAAAAGGAACCCATAATCCTGTGTACTGACACATCATTATGAATGACAAAGGAATAATCATTTAGAATTCAGGGGTTCTAAATCTTTCTTGTGTTATAGCCTCTTTAAAATAGTATAATATATATAATATTATAATATAATAGTATAATAAGGGGGGCAGCTGGGTTGCTCAGTGGATTGAGAGTCAGGCCCAGAGATGGGAGGTCCTGGGTTCAAATTTGACCTCAGACACTTCCTGACACTTCCTCACTATGTCATCCTACGCAAATCACTTAACCTTCATTGCCTAGCCCTTATTACTCTTCTGCCTTAGGACCAATACATAGTATTGATTCTAAGATGCAAGGTAAAGGTTTAAAAAAATAAAATAGTATAATAATACTTCAATGTAATAAAAATGTAATCAATTTATAAAACTAAAATATAACAAATATAATAATTATGTGTAATATAAATTTATTAAAAGAATTAATAAAATACTATAGCAACAATAATAGCCTACATTTATAGATCTCCTAAGTTTTTCAAAGGACTTTATGTTTACTTTAACTCTTTGGGGGTAGTGTATGATGAAGCCTACAGACTCCCTTCTCAGAATAATGTTTTTAAATGCATAAAATAAAGTAACTGGGATTGCAAAGGAAAACAAGTCTCTAGAAATACTGTTATTGAAATAATATCAACAAAAATTCAGAGTCCAGGTTAAAAATGCCTAAAAGAAAATAAGGGAACACATTCAATCAACTCTATCTCCTAAATTTGTAAAATTATTACATTGTTGATTTCTGGAATTAGGGACAAATGTTGAAAAGAAGAAATGCCCACAGAAGCCAAGCCAGGACCACTGGCTTTTTAGTTATTCACTTCTGTGGTCTGTCTTGTCTTAAAAGAACAATTTTATGATTGTGGTGACTAAATCACTCATTCTGGGGCCTTTTTCCCCCTTGCAAACTAGGTAGTAGCTATGGCAATGGCTGCTAAGAGAATATCCAGTAATAAAATTTCCATAGCTGGCCCTCTACAGATGTTATCTCATTTCTGGCTCCCACAACAGTGGGAGGTAAGTGCTATTATTCAGATAACTTTCTCTCTCTAGGCCTCTATCTCCTAATCTATACAATGAAGGGGTTATACCAGAAACCCTTTAAGGTTTCTTTCAATACTACATGACATTCTATGACTCCCTAACTCTTTCCATCTATTTTGAGAGCTCCAGTAATATTCAGTGCTATTGAGATTAGAATAAGGATTTTTGGGCAATAAACATGGCAATCTAGGGGATTGGATGAAGATTTACAAAAATATAAATTGCCTAGACTAACAGAGGAAGAAATAAATTACCTAAACAATACCATATCAGAAAAAGAAATTGAACAAGCCATCAAAGAACTCCCTAAGAAAAAATCCCCAGAACTAGATGGATTCACAAATGAATTCTATCAAACATTCAAAGAACAACTAATCCCAATATTATACAAACTATTTGACAGAATAAGCCAAGAAGGAGTTCTACCAAATTCCTCTTATGACACAAATATGGTACTGATCCCAAAGCCAGGCAGGTCAAAAACAGAAAAAGAAAACTACAGACCAATCTCCTTCATGAACATAGATGCAAAAATCTTAAATAGGATACTAGCAAAAAGATTCCAGCAAGTGATCACAAGGGTTATTAATTATGACCATGTAGGATTCATACTAGGAATGCAAGGATGGTTCAGTAATGGGAAAACATCCACATAATTGACCATATTAACAAGCAAACCAACAAAAATCGCATGATTATCTCAATAGATGCAGAAAAAGCCTTTGACAAAATACAACACCCATTCCTATTGAAAACACTAGAAAGCATAGGAATAGAAGGGTCTTTCCTAAAATTAATAAACAATATCTATCTAAAACCATCAGCAAACGTCATCTGCAATGGGGACAAACTAGAAGCCTTTCCAATAAGATCAGGAGTGAAACAAGGATGCCCATTATCACCTCTATTATTTAACATTGTACTAGAAACACTAGCAGTAGCAATTAGAGAAGAAAAAGAAGTTGAAAGTATTAAAGTAGGCAATGAGGAGACCAAGCTATCACTCTTTGCAGATGATATGATGGTCTACTTAAAGAATCCTAGAGAATCAACCAAAAAGCTAATGGAAATAATCAACAACTTTAGCAAAGTTGCAGGATACAAAATAAACCCACATAAGTCATCAGCATATCTCAACAGAAAGAATTAGAAAGAGAAATTCCATTCAAAATCTCCCTAAACAATATAAAATACATAGGAATCTATCTGCTGAGACAAACCCAGGAGCTATATGAACACAACTACAAAACACTCTTCACACAATTAAAACTAGATCTAAACAACTGGAAAAACATTGACTGCTCATGGGTAGAATGAGATAACACAACAAAAATGACCATCCTACCAAAACTTATTTACTTATTTAGTGCCATACCCATTGAACTACCAAAAAACTTTTTTATTGAATTAGAAAAAAACATAACAAAGTTCATTTGGAAGAACAAAAGATCAAAGATATCCAGGGAAATCATGAAAAAAAAATGCGAAGGAAGGTAGCCTTGCAGTCCCAGATCTCAAACTCTATTATAAAGCAGTGGTCATCAAAACAATTTGGTACTGGCTAAGAGACAGAAAGGAAGATCAGTGGAATAGACTTGGGGTAAGTGACCTCAGCAAGACAGTCTATGATAAGCCCAAAGATCCCAGATTTTAGGACCAAAATCCATTATTTGATAAAAACTGCTCAGAAAATTGGAAGACAGTGTGGGAGATATTAGGTATGGATCAACATCTCAAACTCTACACCAAGATAAACTCAGAATGGGTGAATGACTTGAATATAAAGAAGAAAACTATAAGCAAATTAGGTGAACCCAGAATAGTATACATGTCAGATCTTTGGGAAAGGAAAGACTTTAAAACCAAGCAAGAGCTAGAAAAAAAATCACAAAATGTAAAATCAATAATTTTGATTACATCAACAAGTTTTTATACAAACAAAATCAATGCAATCAAAATTAGAAGGGAAGCAACAAATTGGGAAACAATTTTCATAACAAAAACCTCTGACAAATGTCTAATTATTCAAATTTCTAAAGTGCTAAAGCAATTGTACAAAAAAAATCAAGTCATTCTCCAATTGATAAATGGCCAAGGGACATGAATAGGTAATTGTCAGTTAAAGAAATCAAAACTATTGATAAATACATGAAAAAGTGTCCTAAATCTTGTATAATCAGAGAGATGCAAATCAAAATAACTCTGAGGTATCACTTCACACCTAGCAGATTGGTTAACAAGGCAGCAACAGAAAGTAATGAATGCTGGAGAGGATGTGGCAAAGTCAGGACACTAATGCATTGCTGGTGGAGTTGTGAATTGATCCAACCATTCTGGAGGGTAATTTGGAACTATGCCCAAAGGGTGCTAAAAGACTGTCTTCCCTTTGATCCAGTCATAGCACTGCTGGGTTTGTACACCAAAGAGATAACAAGGGAAAAGACTTGTATAAGAATATTCATAGCTGCGCTCTTTGTAGTGGCAAAAAATTGGAAAATGAGGGGATGCCCTTCAATTGGGGAATGGCTGAACAAATTTTGGTATATGTTAGTGATGGAATACTATTTATTGTGCTCAAAGTAATAATAAAGTGGAGGAATTCCATGGGGACTGGAACAACCTCCAGGAAGTGATGCAGAGTGAGAGGAGCAGAACCAGGAAAATATTGTACACAGAGACTGATACACTGTGGTACAATTGAATGTCATGGACTTCTCCATTAGTGGCAATGCAGTGATCCTGAAAAACCTGGAGGGATCTATGAGAAAGAACACTATCCACATTCAGAGGAAAAACTGGAAGAGTAGAAACACAGAAGAAAAACAACTGCTTTAATACATGGGTCAAGGGGATATGGTTGGGGATGTAGACTCTAAATGAACATCCTAGTGCAAACATCAACAGCATGGAAATAGGTTCTGATCAAGGACACATGTAACACCCAGTAAAATTGCACATAGGCTGCAGGAACGGGAGGGGAGGGAAATAATATGATTCTTGTAACCAAGGAATAATGTTCTAAATTGACTAAATAAATTAATTTAAATTTAAAAAATGAGCATTTTTGGTGTTAATATTGCTTGGAAAGAGAAGTGGGTAACTGATCCTCACTGTTAAAGCAAGCCAAGGCCTGAACACTTTGTTAATTTATAGACAAGTACATTTTTAGCAGGAAAAATAATCCCATACCTCTAGGAGCAAAAAAAAAAAAAAGGATTTTTTAAATGTAGGGTCCTGGAGTTCCCCTCTGATGTAATCAACTTCTTTACATCTTTTTAAAAATTTACTGCCATACTAGTTTTAGCAAAGGGAGATAACATGTATTTGAGGGAAATGGTTTCTGAAGACTGAGAGCTGAAGTTGATTTGCATTTCTAATGGTTCTCTGGCTGAGGAACTAGGTCAGTCAGCAATTGGGGAAGTCCCAGAGTTCACTTTTCCTATCAAAAGAGTGTTTTCGGTCAATGGTCCAATGTGGCTGAGTCAATCACATCTGGTGAGTTGGTAAGTTGCAAAGAGGCCACAAGCTTCAAAAGATTGCCTTTCCCCATTGGGATTCTCCTGGCCTAGAAATTTCTCCCAATTAAAAAGTGATCTGGGGATAATCTCCAAAAGAATAAAAGGCATGTTTTGGAAGACAAAAGGAAGTGTAAGTTACAAGTAAATTTTACAATAGAAAAAGAAAAAGAAAAAGAAATTGATGTTGAAGAAGCCTGGTTTCAAATTCTGTCTTTGACATTTTGTAGCTGTCATCCTGGGTAAAGGTGCTGAATAACTCTGAGCATCAGTTTTCCTATCTGTAAATGGGAGAAATAATGCCTATAGATTGTAGGAAGAATTAAATGCGTGTAAAATATATCATTTATTTGTTACAAATTCTTTAATCAACCAACCCAAGAACCCTAGTCTTCCATGATTCATAATCATTCCCAATGTACATAATATGCTTATAATGACCTCCCAAGCACATACTCACGCATTCATATCCTCTTCGGGGCTGTCAGTTCTGCCTCAGTAGGCAAAGCTCAAAACTTTCTTAGAGAGCTTTAAGCTCAAAGAGGCAATTTCTGTGAGCTTCAGTTTCTTCCTCTCTAAAATCAGTGTGGTCAAACTCAAATCAAAATGGGAGACACTAACCTGGACATAAGGATCTCTGCTGGCCATATACCAGCTTAGTTTTAAAAATGCAACATTTTTGAAGCAGCTAGCAGACATAGTGGATAGAACACCAGGCTAGGAGGAGGTTCAAATCTGGTCTTGGACACTTCCTAGCTGTGTGACCCTGGGTAAGTCACTTAGCTTGGTTTTCCTTTGTTGTCCTTCTGTCTTAGTGTTGTTACAAAGACAGAAAAGTAAGGGTTTTTTAAAAAAGAAAAAAATGAAATGCTTTCTTGTATTTTTGTTAATATTTCTCAATTACATTTTAATCTAGTTCAGGCCATACTTGGGAATGTTTGACATCTCTGGTTTTGATGACATCTGAAATCTCTTCTCTTTAGTTCCCCAAATCCACATCTCTCCTTCTTCCTAAGATTACTGCCTTTGCTTGCATCTTTACTTTTCTATTTCTACTCTAACTCTCAACTGTTCTGTACAAGTCCTAGCTTACAAAACTGCAAACTCCTTGAGGGCAAAAGATCAGTGTTCTCATTTCTTCTCTCTGTCTCCTTCTCTTCCTCTTTCCTTCCAATTCCCCCACCTCCTCTCTTTTTCCCTTGCTGTTTCTGTCTCTCTCTCCCCTCCCTCCATCTGTCTGTCTCTTTGGTTTTTTATCTCCAAGGCATTGCACATAGTAGGCACCTAATCTACACACAACTTCATTTTCAGTGACTCTCATTATTTCTACCTTCCAGCAGATGGAAGCAAAGTCTTGCAGAGAACGCTAATGAAAGAAACTAGGACAAATTCCAGTCAACAAAGCATTTCGCACAGTAAGCAGAATTCGGGTTATTTTAAAACAGATGGGCCCTCCGGAAGCTGCTGCACTGGATATTATGAGGTTGTTTATTGTCTAGTTGGTCTGATACCCGGGGACTATTTGCCAGCATCCAGCAGTTTCTATGTCACATCAGGTTTCCTCTACAGACAAGTTAAGGGAAAGTTCACTGAAATACATAAATATATAGCTTGATCCCTCCCCTCCCCCAACCCAAATAACTAATCAGAATTCAGCACTAGGCCTAGAACTTAACATTTGAGGTTCTACACTGTATCTGGTTATTGGAGTTTTTTTTTTCTAGAATTACTTGTAGCCTCTCTACCATTGCAAGAATCTAAATAGCAGACCCAAAACCCTAACCTCACCCTGCCCTCCAACCTCTGCCACCACAGTATCTTGATTGATTGATTAGTGATTTAACAAACACATTATTTATGTTTTTATCTATAATATCTATATATTTTATATATATATATAAGTTTCTGAATATATATATTCAGATATATATTATATATATATAAAATATATAAGTTTCTGAATTTAAAGTATTTCTAATATTCTCAAAAGACCTTTTATATTCCAAATCTCCTCCAAAAATCTTCCTTCCTTGTATCTTTCTCCCAGTTATCCCAATGTCAGGATCTGAAGTAAATGATTCTGCTCTTAATTCTATATCAATTCTTCTGTGGTGCGGTCCATCCAAAGGTTCAGCCCAGTTCTTTCCTAGGTCTAAGCCTATGCTCATTTGCATGGGGTAGGACTCTGGGGGATAGTTGTTAGTGCAATGAATCCTGGAAATCTATCAATGCCTCCAGCATTGACTTGACATTTCCTGCCAGGGGAAGTTTTTTCCCTTTTCTTTCTTTCCCCTTAATTACTTGGCTGATAACCTTAAGTGAATTGGCTGCTTCTGTCCTAGTGGGGCCAGGCTTAGGGGCTGCCAAAGACTAGTCTTTGATGTTAGAAGTTTTGGCAGGGGGTATGTTTCAGCAGGTTCTGGCTGTCTTAGTTCCTTTGTGCCTAGGGATCTTCTGGAAGACTCTCTCTTCCTTCTGGATGGGGCCTGGAGCCTGTTAAGTTGTAGTTGGTCTACAAGTAACTTGAACAACTTCCCTCCTCTGACAGGTGGTAGTTAGTCCCATCACATCTTCATGAATGACAAAATCCTGAATATTGTCTTTTCCATTTAGTCCTCAGTGGAATTCCTCATTGGTACTATTCTGCCAAGACCTGTCCTTACCCTTGAAGAGAAATATCACAAGGTAAGTGTCCTTCCACTTCTAGTAGCATTTCTAGAACAAACTTCCTAAAAATAGTGTTAACTCTATTTAGACATCCATATTTTGTTTTCATTCTCTTTTGATTGGGTTTCTAGAATACAGAATTCTCAATTTCTGGTTGCTAATCATTTCTTGCAATCAATGGGTAGACAAGTTGACTTGTCAATAGTTTTTGAAACTGTAGATTCAGTGATATAATTTTAGCTCACCTACTTTATTATTTATGTCTTATTGTAGGGTACTGTATATAATCAGAGATTTTAAAGATATTAGGGACCTTGAAAGATCATGTTGCCCATGGTGTGAGTAGTGGGAAGGGGTGGTGTGACCAATCACATTCTACAACCTTAAAGGCAGAAGGTACTAACCATGGACCTGCAACTTTGTAGCTGGCCTCATTTTATAGGAAGAAATTGAGAACTGGTTGGGGTTCAATTTGCTGGAATTTTCCTAGCTAGTGTCTGTGAGGAGGTCCAGGGAAATGGAACCTAGATTTCTAGACTTTCTATCAGAAATACTCGGAACACAAACTAAATTCCTCCTTCTAGGAAGGGCAATATTAGACTGGGAAAGGTAGCTATGGCCTCCAGACCATCGTGTATCTTCTCTCCAAAGCATCAGCCTTTCTTCTGTTTTGATACAATGGAAGCTTTAGGCAGTGAGAGTCATAGACTAACCTGGGTACTTCTTCATTTAATATTTCTTTAGTTAGCAGGATGGAATAGTGACAGGGGCAGGTTTCTTCTCAGCCCCATGCTGGGAATCTGCAGTGGAACTCCCCATTGGTATTGTTCTGCCATGACCTCATCCTTACCCTTGGAGAGAGATATCTAATGATCATCTCAACCTCTTCTGTCAAGAGAATTTATTCTCTAAAATAAGGGAAGACTGGTTTTTACCCAGCTCTAGGGAGAGAGATACTGCTATCTGCAGATAACTCCACAAAGCATCCCTGACCTAGGAAAACATCCTTGTAATCAAAGGAGAAACACTGCAGTTCAAAGCCTCCCTTAAGAGTTTAAAGTCACTTGACATCTTCCTTTCGCAGGTGGAGACAGATGGAAACAAACTGTTCTGGTACAAATCTGAAATCTGTAATTACAATGCGTCACTGCTGGGTACCTGAGGATAAACCATCAGCATAACTTGGGCTAAGGGCATCATCTGAAAACAATATGGCACAACCACGATGGAAGGGAAAAAAAAGGCTAACCATGTACTGTTGTCTTAGACCTAGGCACTGGCTGAGTATAAATGCCCTGAAAAGGTGGGCTGCCTGTTAACGAATAGGGGAATTAAGTTCACCCCACAGAGATTCTATTTTAGAATTTCTAATGCTCAACTCAGGGGGTTCACTGGCCCTGAGAAGAGCTTCCCTGGAATGTCATTAGTAACTTAACCTTTTACCCTCTCAAAAGAGATAAGTATCACTCACCCACTGTGTGTGGGCTTCTGGGATCAGTAAACTCTGAGGCTGAATGAAGTCTGATCTATTTGGCCTCCAAGATGAGAGGTCCTTGTAGTTTTTGAAGAGTTTAGGCCACAAGATTTGAGAATTTGCACAGATTTCTGAGTCTTGGGTGAAAAGCATGGGGACCTGTGCCACTAACCCAGGAGCAAGGTAATCATTTTTGAACACACCTGAGTATGCTTTGTAAGACATGGCTTCTATGACGGAATCTTGAAGGATAACAACTACTGGCTTATGAGCATCCCTCACATACTACACCCCTGGCAAGCAGCCTCAGAAACTCCCCTCTTCCTATACCCTTCAGTGGTACATGCTATAAGGATGAGAGTCTTGAGGGACCAAGGAGGGAAGGAACGAATGGGAAGGTGGCATCCATGGTCTGGCATGTAGTGGGATAGGAGGAGGGTAGGATGGAAGAACCTTTCTCCCACCCTTATACCACCAAGCCTTGGGTCTCCAATTGCCACTATGGAACAGAAGCAAATTAAGAGAAGATAAAAGTCCATTCCAGTGCCTGCGTGAAGACTTTTTGACTTGATTTTGTTATATATATATATATATATATATATATATATATATATATATATATTTTTTTTTTTTTTTGGCCCAAAGAGACTAGCTATGTAGGACTGATGAAGATAAAGGACAGGGAAGGGCAGAAGGGCAACAGGAGTAAGATCAAAATGATATTCTGCCCTCCATGGCTTCTTCATCCTCCCATCTCAGGTCTAATCTCCAACCTAGTTCCTAAGCACTCTTACAAAGGTATCATCAGCCCAACGCATTTCACACGAATATTCCCCATTCCTGTCCCACCATTCCTACAGACTCCCATCCCTGCTGAGTTTCTACCCTTGGCCACTCAGGACCTCTAGTTCTGACATGTGTGTCTATTTTCCCTTCCTAGCAGGTAGGGAGCTGGAGGGGAAAAAAAGAGGGTCAGTGGAAAGGACAGAGGTCAGAAGATGGGCTGAAATCCTGCCTTTGACACTTAGCATTGGTATGACCTTAGGCAAATTAACTTTAAGACCACTTAAACCTTTAAGTTCATGAACCTCAGTTTCTCCAGTCTGTAAAAGGACAGGCTCGGACTAGATGGCCTCTGAGATCCTTCCAGTTTCATAACCTAAGAACTCTGTAGTCCTAAAAATCCTGCTATACAATTGGAAATGGAGCTGGGGGACAGAGGAGAGAGAGGGAATGTATTTTTGCTACCCCAAACACAAAAAAGTATATATTCCTATAGAAATATTTTCCTATGTGCTGAGTAAGTTTAATAGTGATGACAGTTTGGGGGGTATATTATGAGTCAAATAGTCTTTTTCATATTTTTTTGAGGGATGGTGTGAGAACTGAGCCACCAGGTACAATGCCATTTCTGTGGGCAAAAAATCATGGTGAATTTCAAACAAAGAACCCTAGAATATGAGCAGACATAAAGTGGAGATTGTCTGCACTTGAACTCCTTTAAATTATAGAAAAACAGATGAAATCATCATTCTTCCACTCAGCGGACAAATGCTAAAATCTCTGCAACGCCACAGGCATACCTCTTGTATAAAGGTTTCTTAATCAAAATCTTTTTGCAATAACATTGTTAGTTCATTATAAACAAATCCTATTTTAGAGCTATGAAATCTGGCTATAATGACATTTGACCACCCACTTATAACACTATTCCAGTGGAACTAATTGCCCCCAGTAAATTTTGCTAAGTCTGGTCAAAACAGCTCTTCTTGGTGTTCCTTAGACATCAATGCTATCTCCCATCTCCATGCAAACTTTAAATTCTAGATAAGTATCAGTGATACATATATAGATATATAGAAAGATAGACAGACATACAGATAGATAGATAGACAGACAGAAAGACAGACAGACAGACAGACAGATAGATAGATAGATAGATGGACAGAGAGATAAATAGACAGACAGACAGATAAATAAACAGAGATAGACAGATATATATATATATATATAGAGAGAGAGAGAGATAAATAGACAGACAGACAGATAGATAGACAGACAGAGATAGATAGAGAGAGATAGAGAGATAGATAGATAGATAGATAGATAGATAGATAGATAGACAGACAGATAGATAGACAGATAGATAGACAGGCAGGCAGATGGATTGATAGATCGATAGATAGAAAGAAAGAAAGAAAATTACCTTCCAGAGGAAGGAGTCAAGAGTAACGGTCAACAGGGATTGGTGTAGTGGAAAGAATGGGCATGGAGTCAGGAAGAACTGAGTTCAAATTCTGATCCAGACACATACTAGCTTTGTGATTTTGGACAAACCACATAACCCCTGACTCCATTTCCTAAAATGGGGATAACAGCAACTAGGTGCCAGCATTGTTGGGAGGATAAAAATGAGAGAAGATTTATTTGTATAAAACTTTATAATTTAATATGGTCAAAATTATTCATTTTATACCTTGCAATCTTCTCTATCTCTCGTTTAGCCATAAATTCTTTCTTTTAAAATGAGATATTAATAAAACTTTTTGCAAACTTTAAACTCTGTTATTTATGAATTATTACTACCTCCCAGGATTTTTGAGGATTAAATGAGTTCGTCTTTATAGTGTGCTATGCAAAATTAAAGTGCTAGCTATATAATAAATACTAGCTATAAATACAAAATACTAGCTATAAAATAAATATGATAATAATAAGCAATAATAGTAATAATAATTTTCACACTTGTATAATCATTATGATGGTAAAATCTGGGGTGAGGTTAGATTATGGAAGAAGTGGAGAAAGCTAGAAGGAAATATTTTAGAAGCAAGAAAATTAGGAGGAGAAAAGATGGACAACATTAGAGAGGCTTCAAGCATCTTTGAAAGGAAGTTAAGATGCGGGCAGGAGAAGGTGGAAACATCAGGATGGGTAACATGTGCAAAGGACTTCCTAACTCCATCCCTTTGCTTCTGCGTGTTTAAGGACATTTCTCCCGATTTCACTACTTAGTAGACTCTTATTAACTGCTTAGTAACTAGAGAGAGGTGCTAGAGTTCATACCCCTATATATGTATATGTATATATATATATATATATATATATATACACACACTGCCTAGCAAAACAAAAAAAGTATCATATGCTTAGAGGAGGAAACGTCACTAAATTCTATTTTTCTTTCAATTCACAGTTAAGAATGTGGTAGAGGCACACTAAATAGAATCCTGTTTACCTTGGATAGCAGACAATTTAGATAATAAGGGAGGGTGAGTACATTGCTCACTCAGCTTCTCTGGAAAGATGTGGGTGCATGCTGGGCTTTAGTAATAAGGATACTGCATTATTAAAGGTTGGACTTTTAAAATGCCACGTAGATACAATCATAAGATATAAAATAGAATCATAGAAAGTTAGTGCTAAAGGGTCATTAGAGACCATATAACTCATCCCCTCTTTTCCTAGTTTACCAAATGAAGCCCAGAGAGAAAGGAAACAGGAGAGTTTGTAGAGGATGAAATGCCTATTCCATCTTTTCTCCTTACTATTTTTGGACATGGTAAATAACAGGAATTTGTTTTGTTTGACTATAAATATTTTTTACAAGAGTTTTATTTTTCTTTTTTAATGGGAGGGAGAAGTGGAAGTTGGATTTTCATTCATTTGTAAAAAAACAAACAAACCCTTCAAAAAAGGTAGTGATTTACCCAAGGTGATTTGGCCAAGGCAGGACTAGATGCCAGATAATCTGAAATTCCTAAAATAGTTCTAACCATGTTATCCAACCCTTCCCCCCAACTCAAAATTTCCTTTTCCTTTGTTTAAACTCTTACTAAGTATTGGTTCCAAGACAGAAGAACGGTAAGAGCTAGGCAATTGGGGTTAAGTGGCTTGCCCAGGGTAACCAGATAAGAAGTGTCTGAGGCCAAATTTGAACCCAGGACCTCTCATCTCTAGGCCTGGCTCTCTATCCACTGCCCTTCAACTCACAGCTTTTCAGTGGCTCCTTATTGCCTCTATGCTTTCCACCTAGATTTCTGGTCTCTTTCTCATTCTAAATGCGACATTCTATATCCTACCCATGTGACTTTTCACAGGTGGTTCTTAGGTCGACAATGTACTCTAACTCTTGAAATTTCTAACTGCTTTCATTTGAGGCACCAACTGCTATAGAAACCCTTTCCAAATTTCCTCAGACACTGATACTCTCATCTCTAGTAATTATTTTTTTATTATTTTATATATACTTTATATTTACCTATCTGCCCACTTTTCCAGCTTTATTATACATTAGTCCTTTCCCCCCATTTTATGGTGCAGTCAAACAGGCCTTCCTGCTGCTGCTCCTCCCACATGACACTTTGTCATCCATCTCCATGACTTGGCATTGTCTTCACTCCTTGCCCAAAGTGCTCCTTGCCTCCTCCTTTTAGAATTAAAATTTATTTCCTTTAAGACTCACCTCAAGCACTCCCACCTTTCCAGCCTCCATGCATGCTACTCTTTCCTCGTCCTCCATGCCTCAAATTAAAGCCAGAAGAAAAGCCAACTAGCCTTTCCAGCCTCCATGCATGCTACTCTTTCCTCGTCCTCCATGCCTCAAATTAAAGCCAGAAGAAAAGCCAACTAGTCTTTCCAGCCTCAATGCATGCTACTCTTTCCTCGTCCTCCATGCCTCAAATTAAAGCCAGAAGAAAAGCCAACTAGTCTTTCCAGCCTCAATGCATGCTACTCTTTCCTCGTCCTCCATGCCTCAAATTAAAGCCAGAAGAAAATCCAACTAGTCCTCCCCACCCCAAAGGTTGGTTCATGCAATCATGGAGAGACTGAAAACGATCTGGCTAGACTATGCTGACCGTGCCATCTCAGGGAATAGAGAGAGGAGCAATTTGCCTAAGGTCATATAAGTACCAAGTGGGAAAACTAAAATTTGAACCCAAGACTTCTTCCTGCACCACACTGTTTTGAAATCAGAAGAGGAAAACCCAATTTCTAATACATAACAAGTCAATGTATATGGATTGAAGAGAGAGAAACCCAAAGACAAAAAAGGGAAATGGTTCCTGCCTTCAAGGAGCTTATATTCCATGAGAGAAGTTGACATTCTAATGAAAGTTTCTATTTTATGACAGAAAACGGAATTTCCTAAGAACTCCAAATACTTAAAAGAGAAAAAGTTCCTATCCCAAAACCTTGGAATAAAACATATCTATATTTATAAATATATTTATCTTTATCTTTATCTGTCTCTTTCTTTATCTACACATAGTGCATATACAGAGAGATCAGGTAAGAGTAGACCAGGACTAGGTTTCTAGGAGTCCTTGGGAATAAGATGAATAGGAGCTATGAAAAGGGGCCCCAAAAAGGGAAGAGACCGACCTAAACTGGAGCACGTTTCCAGCAATTTGAAATCAAAACTTCCAAGTCACTGATATTGACCTGTGACTTGTTCTGACAAAGGCGACTGGCACTAGCTGTCTGGAGGTTGTGAGCTCCTGGAGAGCAGGGGCTCTCCTTTGTCTTTCTTTGTATGCCTGGCACTCACAGGTGCTTAAGGAATATCTACTGACCGGTAATGGGTGACCAACAGAAATTCTGAGCCTTTTCCAAAGAATATCTAAATGAGACCTAATAATCTCCTCTCAGAATACAGAGGAGCTTCCAAAGAAGACCATGGACAAGGGATGGTAAAACTGGTGTTTTTGGGGGCTCCTTGCCAATTCCTCTAAGTCACTGTCTTCTCGAGTCCACCCGAATGACAGATGGATGCAGCTCGGTTCAGTGGTCTACAGCTTCAGACTCCTACTTTCTGAATCTTCATTTAAGTTATCCTTCATCCCATAAGACACAGGAAAAAATAGGGTCACTGCTGGGGAAAACACTGTGGGTCCATGCGGTGATTATGTGGAATTCAAAAGCTACCTGAATATGTCTCTATTTGTCTCAATCAATTATTCAATCAATCAATCAACCCTGATGAAGTGCCTACTATTTGTCAGACACTGTCCTAGGTGCTAGGTGTATGGGGATATGTGTATATATACATACAGATATATCTATTTCTCTGTCTCTTTGTCTATATATCTATATTTAGACATAGACCTCTATATCAAGTTATACCTATATCTATGTCTTCTACTGATTGATCTATTGATCTATCTATATACATATGTGTATATATCCATGTCTATATGTGTATATTTACACACAAAGAGAGAGAGAAAAGACAGAGCAGAGAGAGGAGAGAGAAGAAAAAAGGAGAAAGAAAATGAGAAAAAAAAGAGGAGAGAAAGAGAGGTAGAGAAGAGAGGGGAAGGGAGAAAGAGGAAGGTAGGGAGAGATGGAGAGAGAGAGAGAGAGAGAGAGAGAGAGAGAGAGAGAGAGAGAGAGAGAGAGAGAGAGAGAGAGAGAGAGAGAGAGAGGGAGAGAGAGAGAACACAAGCACTAGCTGGAAAAGGGCAGAGTCATCATTTGTGGTTTAAGTTATAAAAACACTGAGAGAGGCTTCTTACTTTCATTAGAAACGCAATAGATGAAGCTGGAAATGCAAAGAGGCCACGATGTTATTTTCATGCATCTATCTTGGTATAGAAAAAATTAGGAAAGCAAAACCTGCACAAGAGCGGCAAACCAATGACTTTTTTAAATAGGACATATTTCCATGAGTCATCTGTACTTTAAATACTGTGTAGAAAAAAAAATGAGTGGAAAAAAATCCAACACACAGAGAAACTGCTTTATATTTGATGCCGCAATCTCTTATAAAATTACATTATTTGGCTTCAGGAGGAGAAAAAAATAAACTTTTCATGCTTATGATGGTACTATTTGAAGGAAGTCCCATAAATGCAGAGCTATTAAATTCAAAGACAAGATTCCCCACCTCCCAGCAACAGGGTGATTCCTGCTGATAACTAAGGCCAGTCAAACCTCCAAAGGTTTTTTGCCCCCAGACGATGGATGAAGGCATCCAGGTATCTAAGCATCTGACTGATGGGTAGGTCTTGTGAACCAAGACCTGGATGCTCCATATGGGCCAACCTGCTTCTATCAAAACCCAAGCCTCCTTCCTGACTTATTTACCTCCAGTGACATACACTGCAATTCTTCTGTGAAAAACATTTGATCCTGTTAATTATGCTGGAGTGCCAGGACAGTATTTCAGAGTTCACAAATTGCTCCTGGGCATGGTACAAATTATACATAATGCATTACATTGTAATTGCTGTATTGAGAACTTGGCGTGCCTTTCCAACATAAAATACCAGTATTCAAGGAGTTTTATTATAAAAACCATAAGGGATTCTTTCAGAGTATAAACATCTGAAGACATAACATTTTCATGAATTACAGCCAGCTATTTTCAATACATAGAGGGCAGGAAAGGCTGAAAATCAAAGCAAAAATATACTTCATTTTAATGTTTACAAGGGAAGAAAGAAGGTAGTTATTAGGCCAAGACTACATTAACATTAAAAAAAAAAGGAGGAAAAAACTCAAGTTGGGAGGTCAAATACCTTTCATGCTATAGAAGGGTGATGGGTATGGAGAGAGCTGGGCTCTTAGATTGGCTCTGCTACCTACCTAGCTCACTGTGACTTATGGCAAACTACTTCTTGAGGTTTCTGAGCCTCTCTTTCCTTCCCTGAAAAAAATGAGCAGGTTGGATGGTCTCTATGGTCCCCTTCTAGATTCTATAAGTCAGCAAGAAAATATAAAAAGCAAGAGGACACAGTATTGTTGACACAACAGGGCAGCGTCTGAAATGGCAAAGATTCCTTTAGCAGAGATTCAAAGAAGGAAAGAAAAATAAAAAATTTAAATAAGAGCACTTCTACCACCCTCCATCTCAGAATTCAGTCGATTTCCCTTAAACAAAAGAAAGAAAAAGAGAAATTAAACTACAAAAAAGGAAATCTCATCCTTGAACTTTTTTTTTAATGGTAGAAAAGAATTACAAGACAAACACTGTTATCAGAGATCGCTGGAATAGGCTGAGTGCCCGTCCTGTTCCAGATACCTTTACCAAGAAGTACATCCAACACACAGAAGATACAGTTCCTGCCTTCAAGGATAAACACCAAGAGGCCAGGTGAGCTACTTGCTGCCAACAATACCAAGAAACCAATAATACCAATGGAGAAATGAGATACAAGGTTCATCCTGGTTTGCTCTCATTCCTCTCCCTCCCCAGAAAGTCAAACAGGGACTATTACAAAACAGCCTTCTTCTTTAATGAATATCTCCCCGACAGGGCTTGCCCATCTAGCAAAGAAACGTCCTCCTACCTGCATCCTCCATGCCATGCTGTGGAGGTACCTGAAAGCAATAGCAGCTGAGCGCCATCTCCAGAATGCTTAGGAAGGCTTCAAGAATAGTTTGGAGAATGGATAGTGTGTGTGTGTGTGTGTGTGTGTGTGTGTGTGTGTGTGTGTGCTCTGAAATGTGAGTGAAAAGTTTATTTCTCAAGAAAGACTCTAAGGAAGGTACAGAGAGAGGTTTGATCTGCTTCCACAGAAGCAATACTCACGGACCTTTTCACGATTCCTTTTCCCTCTTCAGATAAAATGTCTATCGTTAGAGAGAATCTACCCTCAGTCTGGCACAGAGTGGTGGGGGAAGATCTGGAGACATGGGCACGTATTTTTTTCTTTGGAATCTTGTTGAGTTATAGGATGGTAAAATGGGATGAGAGATAAGAGTTGGAGCCAGGGGATTTGTCCATTTCTGTGGAACTTTGGGCAGGTGACTCTCAGGGGATCAGTTTCCTTATTTGTAAAATAATTTAGCTCTAATCTATGATCTTATGATTTATATTTGACTTAGGGAAAGAGCGGCAGAGAGTAATTGAGAACTCTAATAAATAATAATAAGGAATTATATTGATTGGTAATTGATAACTAACAGATCAGGCAGTTATCCTATTTCTTCTGTCTTTCCTTCCTCCCTCTTCCCTTCAGCCTCCCTCCCCCTTCCTTCTTCTTCTTTCTTCTTCTAAATCACCCAGGGTGAGTTTATGATATTTCACATGAAATACTCTTTCTCTTCTTTATCTTAAGGGGTTTATTTGGGGAACTAAGGAGCCAGAGATAAAGCTTGGGTCTCATTCCAGCCTTCTTTCCACTGCATTCAATAAGATGAAATTTTAATCATAAATGTAAAGACTTCTACTTGTATTCAAAAAGTCAATTGTATGAATATAGAATATGGGATGCATAAATGAATAACAGCTCACATAAAGAAACCTATGAGATTAGTTATAGGTGATAAACTCAGTATAAATCAACAGCAGGACATAATAATAATAAAAAAAACAACTAATGTGATCTCGGGTCACATTAATAGAACAACAATATTTGGAATGGCATAAGAACCATTGTAAATCATAGTGGTTCTCAAACTTTTTGGTCTCAAGTCCCCTTAACTCTCTTAAAAAACAAAACAATGCTAACCTTCTACCTTGGAATCAATACCATGTGTTGGTTCCAAAGTAGAAGAGAAGTGAGGGCTGGGAAATGGGGGTTAAGTGGCTTTTAAGATAGCTAGGAAGTGTCTGAGGCCAGATTTGAACTTGGGAACTCTCATCCCTAGGCCTGGTTCTCAATTCACAAAGCTACCTAGCTACCCTCCATCTTCCCATTCTTAAAAAATTATTACAGGGGGAAGCTGGGTAGCTCAGTGGATTGAGAACCAGGTTGAGAGACAGGAGGTCCTAGGTTCAAATCCGGCCTCAGACACTTCTTAGCTGTGTGACCCTAGGCAAGTCACTTAACCCCCATTGTTTAGCCCTTACCACTCTGCTATCTTGGAACTAATAATACACAGTATTGACTCCAAGATGGAAGGTAAGGGTTTAAAAAAATTATTAAGGACCCTTCTCCCAAAAAGCTTCTGTTTATATGGATTATATGTATTGATATTTGCCATATTAGAAATTAAAACATCTAGTATTATTATGAAATCATATCAAACTGGCCTTACATATGTCATTTTGAGGTCAATGGTCATAGCTGTTTCACGCAGATACTTCCCAAATGATGTCCTTTTTCCAATTCTTCAAAGTCCCTTAACTGTAACCTGCTACCAGGTATGTATGTCTCCTGCCTTGGCTTTGGGTGGTTCAAATAATTCCTTAGAGATTTCCATGTTTCATGGCTGGCTGCCACACAATACTACTTTAGGATTGGAGTTGACAAGATGAGCCTTTGTTTTTAGGAAAAGTTTGGGGTCCTTAAAGGAGCTTTCCCTGAAGGAAATTCTAGCTCTCCTCCTTCAGTTCAAAGAGCACTTTAAGGTTTGCAAATACTTTATATAACAACACCTTGGCAAGACAAGCGATGTAAATAATCTGATTTCTGTGTAACACATCAAGAAACTAAAGGTTATACATGTAGCAAGGACTTGAACCTACGTGCCCAGACTCAAAGTTGAACAACGTACAAACTACTATTCAAGCTTGGAGAAGAAATGATTGAAAAGGGTCATGACCATTGACTTCAAAATGGCGCACCCAAGACCAGCTTGATATAAGGGACATCATTCCAAAAACTGTCCTTAGGCAGAGAAGTGATTAATTCCCAGTCACCAGAAATATTGAGACTCCACAGCCACCTGCCAGAGATGCTCTGAGAGGGATTATTGCTTTAAGTAATGGTACGGGCGCCATGACTTGGGAGGACTTTTTTGGCTGAGGCTGTGTCACTGATTACAGGATCCTGGCATCCATGAGAATGCACCCCAGTTCTCATGGCATCTGTGGCCTTCCCTCTATCCACATGGGCATCACCCTCAATTCTTGGCTAAACTGCTTTATTAATTTCCTAATGGACCTTCTTGCTTTGGATTTCTTCCCACCCTACTCAAGAATCCTCAGCGATTCACCATTGCCTCAGGTTAACATTTAAAGATCTTCACAATTCATGTCCAACCCAAGTTCCCACACTTATTTCAAATTACTTCCCTTCATGCCCTCTAGAGAAGCTGGCCTGCTTATGGTTCCTCAAACTTGGCATTCCAATTTGTGTGTGTGTGTGTGTGTGTGTGTGTGTGTGTGTGTGTGCCTAAGCTATCAGGCCTGAAACATACTCACTCCAAACTAGAGACTCTTAGAACCATTGGTATGCTTCAAAGATTATCTCAAAGATAGCTCTTTAAAACTCCTTCCTCAATCCCCTTGCTATTCGTGTTCACCTCCCCCCTGGAATTATAATGCATTTACTTATCTGTGTAAAACATGTATCCTCTAGGTAGAAAGTGAACTCTGAGGGCAGCATCTATTTTCATTTTGTCCTTATATCCCCAGCACTTTGCATGCTACTTAATAAAAACATATTAAAATAAATCATCTTGAATATCCAAGTTTTAACCCTATTCCACGAAGTTTTAAAGTTGTCACTGCAATTCCAAAGGACTCATGATGAAAAATCTTATCCATCTCCAGAGAGAGAACTGACAAACTCTGGGTAGGGGCTAAAGCATATTTTTTTTCACTTTGTTTATTTTTTTTCTTGCTTTTCCCCAGCCAGTATAGCTAATATGGAAGTATGTTTTTCACTTCACATATATAATGGGTTTAAAGTGTGTTGGGTTGGGTTGGGTTGGGGAAGGACTGGCGAGAGGGAAAAAATTTGCAACTCAAAATTTTAAAAAAGTGAATGTTAAAAAATTTATTTTACTGATCATCCTAGTGTAAACATCAACAACATGAAAAAAGTTTTTGACTAAAGACACATGTAAAACCCAGTGGAATTGTGAGTCGGTTACAGGAGGGGATGGAAGGAGGGAAGAGAAAGAATAGGATTCTTGTAACCAAGGAATAATGTTCTAAATTGACCAATTAAATAAAATTTAAAAAAAAATTCTTTTACCCAGTGGAATTGCATTTCAGCTACAGTGGGGGAGGGGGGAGGGGAGGGAAAGAACACAAATCATGTAACCATGGAAAAATATTCCAAATTAATTAATTAAATAAAAATTTTTAGCTATAAATTTATTTTTAAAAAGTAATATTTTTACATATAACTGTAAAAAACTTTAAAATAAAGTTAACATCGCATTGTATGATAGTCTTGCATTGTTGATAGGAAAAATGGGGTTCAGTTCTTTTTGGATAAAGCGACTTACTTTAAGTCACATGGATAGAACAGAGCTGGGACCAGAACCCAGGTCTCTCCTGATGCTTACTCCATAGTCTTTTCTACCAGCAGAGTAATAAATTATTTCATCACACTTTCAAGCGAAACACCTCCCAAAACAAACAAAAAAGTCTCAAATTGCACAGCCACCAACAAAGCACTGTCAATCAAGCTAGATTCTGCAAAGAACATGTCTTGTTTAGAAAAGTTCTGTTAGTCTTTGAAGTTGGGCCACAAATACTCAAACGTGCATTTGGCAGGCAGATCGCCTTCCATCAAAGAATTCCGTGTTCCTCAACTGATCTGTCCTCCCACCTGGTTCAACAGTGGCCAAATGGCTTAGCCAATTTCAAACCTAATTGAAGACCAACAGTTGACAGCAAACCACCTTCAGAAGTACCAGGGACTTTTGGTGAGAGCAGTTTAGGGAAGGCTGACAAGACTGGGTCCCATTATTGACTTGAACAGTTACACGCAGTGCTGGGTAAAATTTAAACTTGGATGAAAGTGTGAGTTCATTGGCTGTCTGCCGAGAACTGAGGCACCTGCACCCAGACTTAGAAGAAAAGCTCAATCTATACCATCTCTTAAAGGCTCCCAAGTTCAAAGTAAATGCTCACACAACCTACTCTAAAATTACATTTAGAAAAGGGAATCTTAGGGGTTAACTGCTAACAAAAAGCAGTAGCATGAACTCGGTTCTTGGATTGAAGTTTCCCACCCACCTGATAGACTCTACAGCCATATGACAAACTCACAGATATGGTACAAGCAATCACATTCATTCTGGCAGCCAGGGAACCAGGCCAAAGGTTCAATTTAGGATCCAAAAGAGCTCTGTACTCATTTCAAAATGGAAGGGTTTGGAGTTTCCAACAAAGCTAAACTCTCTAGAAAGTTTCACGTTTATTTAATCATGGCCCCAGTGACCTTCATTCTTGGGAAGATGATTTAAAGATTGCATACTTGAATACTTCAAAGTCGTGTCAACAACGAAGTATGGCAAATCTATTGGCAGCCTTCTTGGGTCTCACAGGACATCTCCATCTGCCAGGAGGCCAAACCTCAAGGAAGGACCTAGGATTATATCCTCCCTCAAGAACCTTCTCCACCACTGATACTGAGCCTGGCCTCACTTCTAAATGGTTGGTTAACATAACTTCCATTCTCTTATATTTATCCTATCCCAATGATCTTTAATTCCTGGCTGCCAATGCACAAAGCCAGCTCCCATTCCTCAACTAACCATTTCCTCATGCTTATCCAATTCAATTCTCTCTCTCTCTCTCTCTCTCTCTCTCTCCCTCTCTCCTCTCTCCCTCTCCCTCTCCCCTTCTCTCTCTCTCTCTCTCTCTCTCTCTCTCTCTCTCTCTCTCTCTCTCTCTCTCTCTCTCTCTCTCCCCTTCTCCCTCTCTCTCCCACCCCCAACATACTCAATGTTAGACTCCACTCTCACTTGTTCCCTCTTTCATTGTGCCCTCTGGAATGCCAGGTCCATCATTAATAAAACTCACTCATCCTAATCCTTTCTTTTACATTTTTAGGTCTTCTGGCCCACACCGAGATAGAGCATTCTCTTGATGATACTGACTCCCTTGCCACTCTTTTCAAAACAGGCCACTCTGTCTTTCATACTTTGGCTCACTGGTCATAATAGGGGAGTTGGAATACTCCTTACTCCTCATCACCACTACCAAAGCTTCCTTTATCCACCCCTTCACTAAACAATCTCGCCTCCTTTGAGACTCATGCTATCCTAAATTTATCTACCAATCTGGTTATTATTTAAGGACCTCTAAGACATTCCCCTTCCTCAACAAGATTGGTGTGTGGCTCTCCTTTCCACTGCCTACCCTCCTCATAGCGAAGGACTTCAACGCACATACTAAAACTCTCTCCAATACTCTGATGTTCCAATTCCTCAGTGTACTCAGTCCTCCTGACTTATGCCTCCAAGCTATCTTGGTAACACACAGAGATAACCATTCCCTTAATTTTGCCATGATGTAGAAATGTTCCATTTCTGAGATTCCTTTATCTGATTATATTTTTTTTATCAGTGCATTGTTCTTTATGGCTTATAACTCCTCACTCCATTCTTTGCCATCTTCATGACCTCCATTCTTTCTACCTCTTGGTTCTTCCCTAGACCATCATCCCTACACTGGCTACCCTTTTCTTGCTTCCATATCTTGACCTTTTGGTGGTTAACTACCCTCCACCATCTATTCTCTCGTCCCACTTTGTTATACTTCTGATCACGCATACCTTGAACTTGCAAAAGGCCAATCTTGGACCATCTCCACCATCTTCCTCCTTTGCAGGTATTCATATATTGCTGAGCAGATGTAGAAGAGATCATGAAACTATGACAACTAGGGTCACCACAAAATTATGCTATCTAATCTCAAATGAACTCTCACTGAAACATATTCTATTAGTCCTAAATTATTTGCTAACCCATTTACCACACTCAATGTTCCAAACCTTCTTGGATTCTGTTAAGCCTCCTATAGCATCCTATCCCTTTATAACTCTCATACTTCACCAAAACATTTGAGGTCATTCCCAGAAAGAGCTCCCTATTTTCCTCTCCTGATCTCATATCACTCAAACCTCTTAACCCTCATCTGTTCTATCCCTCCAGTCTCAAATCATGAAGTGGCTCTTCTTGTCAAGATCTAACTTTTCTATGTATGCCTTTGATTCCATCCCTCACACTTTCTCCAAAAAAACTGTACCCACCATCACCCCCATTCTTTCACTAATCTTCAATCTCTTCTTATTCACTGGCTCCTTTCACACTCCCTAGAACCATGTCTACAACTTCCCCATCCTTAATCCTTACTTGATTTGACCATCCCAACTGGCTACTGTCCAATATCTCTCCTCCCTTTTAAGGTTAAACTCCTTAAGAAATTAGTCACAATTGGTGTCTCATTGGTACCTCTACTTCCTCAACTCAGACTGACTCTCTGTCTCTGTCTCTGTCTGCCTTTTTGTCTCTCTGTCTCTGTCTCTCTCTCTCTGTTTCTGTCTCTGTGTCTCCTCCTTCTCCTTCTCTCTACCTTTCTCTCTCTGTCTCCTCCTTCTCCTCTCTCTGTCTCTGTCTGTCTGTCTCTCCTTGATTACTACCAATGTCTGAAACAGCCATAGATGTGAACCTATGTAATACAAAGTTCTATATATAGATTCTTTCTCTGGAAGCAGATAGCATCCTCCTTCATAGGTCCTTTGCAGTTGATTTAAAATATTCATATACCTTATAACAGTTTATTCATCCACATTTACTTTTTGAATAACATTGCAGTTACTAGACACAATGTTCTCTTGATTTTGCTTGTTTCACTCTTCAATATTTCATGCAAGTCTTTCCATGTTTTTCAAAAATCAAGCTGTTCATTAATTCTTAGAGCACAGTAGTATTACATCACAATCTCATAACAAAACTTATTCAGCCATTCCCCAATTGATAGGAATCACATTAAATTCCAGTTCTTTGCCATAACAAAGAGAGCTGCTTAAAATATTTTAGAGTATACATGTACTTTACCTTTTTCTCTGAGGAAACATGCCTAATAGTGGTATTGTGGAGTCTGGGGGTATAAACAGTTTTATAACTATTTGAGAATAATTCCAGATTGCTCTTCAAAATGGTTAGATCAATTCACAGTTCCACCAACAGTGTATCAGTGTTCTGAAACAGTTCCACATCTCCTCCAACATTTGTCATTTCCCCTTTCTATCATTTTGGCCAATCTGTTAGGTGTGAGATGGTATCTCAAAGTTGTTTTAAGTTGCATTTCTCTAATTAATAATGATTTAGAGCATTTTTCCATATGACTACATAACTTTGATTTCTTCTTCCAAAAACTGCCTGTTCATATTCCTTGAGTATTTGCCAGTTGGAGAATGGCTCAAATTCTAATAAATTAGATAAATTTCTCTATATAATTGAGATATGAAGCTTTTATCCAAGAAACTGTCTATCATATCTTTTCCCCAATTTTTTTGTTTCCTTCTAATTTTGGCTTTATTGGTTTGATTAGTACAAAAACCTTTTAATTTAATGTAACCAAAATCTATTTTATTACTCACAATGTTCTCTATCCTTTTTTAGTCATAAATTCTTCTCTTCTCCATAAATCTAATTGTAATGGTCTTTTAATTTACTTATATCTTCTTTTATGTCCAGTGATCTATTAATTGTCAAAGAGAAGAGCCTTTTTTTCAATCCTGACCCACTTTGACTTTTCTGTAGCCTTTGACAATGTCAATCACCAGCTCCTGCATATTTTCTCCAATTCCTCGCTTTTGTTGTAACATCCTCTCACAACTTGCTTTGGGGTTTCTTCATCGACATTACATATGCTTTTCATGTGTGTTGCCTATGTTGCTGTCCTTCTTTTTGTCTTGCTCTATTTTATTTCATCAGGTGATCTCATCAGCTCTGATGGCTTCCACTATGTTCTATGCACATTGCTTCAAGATCTACGTGTATGATATATAACATCATATTTATGCAATATGTAAATATTATAAATAGATAATATCTATATCTAATAAATGTTTGATTGATTGATCTAGCACTCTCTGAGAAGTTAGTTACATACCTCTAATTGTTTCTTGGATATCTCAATCAGAATATCCTACAAACATCTCAAACCAATATTGTTCAAAGTAGGACACAGTGTCTATCCTCCCCAAACCATCCCCTCTTTCTACCTTCTATATTACTGTTGAAAGCACCATAATTTTCAGAATAACACAGGCTTTCAATCTTAATGCCATTCTCAGCTCATACCTATCCAATTTATTGCCAAATCTTGTTTTTTCTTCTTTTATAACATCATATTTATGTATCTTTTTTCCCCACTCATCTAGCTATAACTCTAACGAAAGGCTTTATCTAACTGGCCTCTCTGGTTCAAGTCTCTCTCCACTCCAATCATTCTTCCACTTGGCTGCTTGGATGACTTTTATAAATGATTGGTCTCACCATGTCATTCCTCTTCTCATAAGCTGCAGTGCCCTTCTAATACTTCCAAGACTCAAAGTCCATCTCAAAGTTCTTCATAATGCTATCTACCTCCAGAGACAGACTTATGAGGTCAGACTAAAGCATTTTTTTTTTAATTTTGGCAATGACTAACGTGGGAATTTGTTTTGCCTGACTATACATATATGCATCAGACTTTGTTTTTCTTTCTTTCTCAATGGAGGGAGAAGGTAGGAGAGAATGCAGAACTGAAGGTAAAATTAAATTTGTAAAAAAAGTTCTTCATAAATGGGCACTTTCCTCCCTTTTCCACTTTTTAATTCATTACTTTTCCCTGTGATCCAGCTATATTGGCTTTCTTGCAGTTCTTGAACCTGACCTTCCATTTCCTATCTCCATGCCTTTGGATTGGTGGGTCGCCATTTTTGGAATGTTCTGCCTCATCACTTATATTTTATATCTTCCTAAACTTCCTTAAAGACCTAATTCAAATCCCACCTTTTGCAAGATGCCTTTCTGGCCCCCACAGTTTCTAAAGTGTTCCCCTTTCAGATTATATTAATCTATGTGGCATATCTATATATCTTATATATAGATTTTATAATCTTATATATCTATATAAGATTTTATATATATACATATATACATAGGATATTTGTATATATATATGTATGTATGGGACATGTAAATAACTAGTTATCTAGTTTGGGGAAGGGAGAGAATATCTAAATAACTAGTTTCATGTTATCTCCCCTTCCCCATTAGAATGTGAGCTCCTCCATGACAAGGGCTATTTTTTTTTTTGCTTAACACAATATAAGTGTATGGCAACACAGTACATAAAGTACTAGGCCTAAAGTCAGGAAGAATTTAAAATTAGCCTCGGACACTCACTAGACCCCAGGCAAGCCATTTAACTTCTATTTGCCTCCTTTTCCTCAACTCTAAAATGGGGACAATAATGGCCCCTACTTTGCAGGGTTGTCGTGGGATCAAATGAGATATTTGTACAAAGTACTTGGCACACAGTAAGTGCTACATCGATGCTTATTCCTTTCCACTGAGGACAGAGTCCACAAAAATTCCTGATTTTTTTTTTAAATGAGTCATCTCAGACAAGCTTCCTCCATTTACCCAATTGACACTAGTGGGAGGGGATGAGTTTGGAGGAAAGACAGGAAGTCCCCTGAGGACATTTTGAAAATGCTGGTTTTTAATACTGGCAACCAGCCCGGACCAGTGGTCTCCAAAGAAATAAGCTTGGTCACCTAAAGGCCAATGAAAAAACAGATGGCAGCATACGGCCAATGAGGAAATTCACAGGAAAAAATGGTGAGCGAATGGAGGGAGGCTCAGAAAGATTGAGCGAGTGATTAATAAAGGTTCACAAAGCCATTCGGTGCCAGAGCCCCTTTCCTTTAAACGGACAGAATGCCCCAGGACCTCAGAGCAACCCTAGCTAAAATAATCCCATATGCCTGAGACGATGCTCGGAAGCCCTATGGACCAGCACATGTTTTTCTTTAAAATGGATGCTTCATCGTGACTTTGGCTGAGACCACGGCTGATCATGAGACAATTCTGAAAGCTGCCAAGGACTATATTCCTAATATCCGATTCCTCTTGACACTCAACCCTATTATCAGAGAAAAGGAGCTGGCTCAGAGAAGCAGGTTTGGAAAGAGCCTAGAAGGGATGGTCCTGGAAAAGAGAGCTCGTGTTCTCCTCTGAGTTCCACCAAGGGCTTACTGGGTGGTCTTAGGAGGTCGCAACCTCCCCATAGCTTATCTTCTATCATCTGATCTTGATCAATTTATTTCATACCATACCAGGGGGTGTAGTGGGAAGAAAGTTTGACAGAATATCTGGTTTTGAGTCCAGGCTTCAACTCCCATTGGCTATGAAATTAGTCCTTAACCCTGATGAATCTTAATTTTCTTCATCTGTAAAAGAGAGAACACCACTTGTTTTACCTATCTGTCTCACGGGATATCTGAGAAGACAGTATTTTGAAAACTATAAAATCTTTCCAGGCCAGTGAATCAGTGGGCAAGCACTTGTGAAGGCTTTTCCATGTACCAGGCCATGTCCTAAGGGCTGGGAATATCAAAAATAAGGCAAAAATAAGGTCTGCACTCAAGTTTATAGACTGATGGGGGAGACAACTACTACTATGATTCGAATATATACATATATATACAAATATATATACACTATGATTCGTATATATAAATATATACATATATATTCATATAATATATATGAAAATATATATATATATATATAAATTGAGGAACTGCTGTAATATAATATATACACACACATACCTACACGTATTAATTGTATTTCAATATATTGTTGTCCTTTTCAATTCTATATATTTTATTTTGGGCACATTATTTTCAGAAGGGGCCACTGGCTTCGCCACCCTGCCAAAGGGAATCGTTGAAATCAACAACCATGAAGAGCCCCTGCTTTAAGGGTATTTTCCACGCCCTATCCTGAAGGCATTCTATGAGATAACCTGATGCTCTCATGGCCAAGAGCAGGCAGGAGAGGGAAGTCTTTGGCCCTCCATAATCACTCTACTTGTCACAGACATGCATCCTAGGAGGCGGCAGCCATACTCTCTTCTCTATCCTTCCTCATCCCTTAGAGGAAAAGGTCAGGTCAGCTACAAGCTGGGATGTAATAAAGAAATAAAAGAGAAGCAACAGCTATGAACATTTCAGAATAGAAACTGACTCCCTTGGACGTGCTCCCCACCCCCAGTGGTTGGGGGGCCCTCCCCCAGCTTTTGGTATTTTCTTTGTGTATCCCCACAGGAAGTATGTTAAGATGATCTACTGTGTGTTTAAATAGTTCATTAAAAACACATACACACACGCACAAAAGCCTGAAAGATTGAACATTATGAAAAATGAAAATTTACTAAAAATATATTTTTAAAAGTGCTTCAAACATAAAATTACATTTAGGAAATAACATTTTAATGACTTAAGCACAAGTGACTCAGAAACATATGGATTAAATTTCCCTCAAAATACATACGGGTTTAAAAATTGAGGAACTGCTGGGTAAAATAAGCTTGGGTTTCCAGAGTCTACCCCCCCCCCTTTCCCCTAAAAATTAGAAAGATGTCTGACACAGGCCAACATGATTCCTATTTTGATCTGCCTCAACAGCCAGATGTTCCTATTTGCTGACTGATTCAACTAGCCAGAAATGCCATTACCTAAAAAAAAGTTGGAAGTTATTTTCTTTGAAGTAGTCTTAATGATCTGTCCTAATGAAGACAGTCACTCAGTCTGATTCAGAGAAAGCAATGTAAAGTAGTGAAAGTGTTGGACTTCTGCCAGGAGGGACCTGTGTTCAAATCCCACTTCTGACAACTGAGTGACAACAAGGAAGTTAACTTCTCTGGGTTCCAGGTTTCTCATCTGTCAAAGGGAGATAATTAGGGCATGAAATATCTACTGTCCCATGACTCCATTCACAAGGTTTCTTACTGAGAATTGTAGATGGCTTCCTCCATAGACCGCCCCCTCCAGCCACCATGGCCAGCTCCCTCATAGCCATCCCTGTCAGTTCTGTCTTTCTCCTTGGGTTCTTATCTCTTTCCTACCCAACTCTACTCTGGGTGGTCTTTTTGCCATTGGGCCTTGTGCAAGACTCACTGTATTTTTTTAAACAAATTGTCCCTTTTCTATTCATTGCCTTTCCTATATTTCTTTTTCTACTCCCTGGCCATCTATAAAGTCCTTTGTGACTCAGCCTCAATTTCCCCATTCCCTTGCTCCATGGTTTAGCCAAACTGGCCTTCTTACTGTTCCTCACAAATGACACTGCATATTCTGTATCACTTTCACCTCAAATAGAGATTCCTAAGAGGTGAAAAAGAGCTTGAACCATGAAGCAAGAGAATGGGGAATAGATGTTTATATTTACCTAAGTTCAAATCTAGCCTCAGGCACTTAAAAACTGGGTGATCCTGGGTAAATCACTTAACCCTGTTTGCCTTGGTTTCCTCATCTATAAAATGAGCTGCAGATGGAAATGACAAACCACTCTAATATCTTTGCCAAGAAAATCCCCCAAAGGGGGCTGCTAGGTGGTTCAGCAGATAGAGTACCAGGCCTAGAGATGGGAGGTTTTGGATGTAAAACTGGCCTCCTCAGACACTCCCTAGCTGTGGGATCCTGGACAAGTCACTTAAACCCCATTGCCTAGACCTTATCATTTTTTCTTAGAACCAATTCTAAGACTGAAGGTAAGATTTAAAGAAAAAAAAAAAAGAAAATCCCCCCAGAAAGGGTCACCGAGAGTCAGACATAATAGAAAATGACTAAATGACTAAAAAGATCTTCAGATGGGTCTAGAGATTGTGTCTTACTTTTTGTTCCTAATTTTGAAAATATATGAACTTTCAAAATAAACTATTCTTTTGAAATCAGACCACTCAAAAAGGCAGTGGAATCTAGAAAAGAAAAGAAAGCTTCAGGAAAAAATAGACTCACTAGTACGAAAATAATTCAAGGACAAGGTACTTAACATATCATTTATATTCATCCAATTACTCTAACATTTTCTTCAAAAAAGAACATACTGTAGTAACTTGGTCTTGCAATATCAGCAGCTGTCAATTATCCATGTTAATGCACAGAGATTCTAACAGTGTGAATCTCCTGCTTCTCCTGTCCGTTAGTTTCATGGTAGTTATAAAATTTGGAATATGTGAATAGACTGAAATAATATTTCTTGTTATAGTGACGAGTGGGTGGTGAAGTGCTGTCCTTCCATGATGACCTTCTCATTCAATGTGGATTATTGGGAAGGAAAAAAAAATCACTGCCTATTGAGGCAGAACAATGATGGAGGAAGTCACAAAATCATGCTGGGGGCAGGGCTTGGAGGGGCATTTGTTCTCTCCACCACACTTGAACCCTCTTTGCTACATGACAAACCTTTTGTTCATCTCCTATTGGCTGCCTATTACAAACTTTCTCTTAAAGTCCCCACCTCAACTACAATTACCCTTTTCTTCCTCAATCATCAATCTTAGATTTTTGTGTTAACAATATCATGGTCATTTGTCATGAGTTTTCTTGTTTCCACCTCTTCCCCTAACCTCAACAACTCTTTAGCTCTTTAATGATCCCTTCTCCTCCATTCTTCAGTGATCAAAAGTTGATTCCTCTTTCTTTGAACCCTTCTCCTCTTTTTCTTGACTTTTTTTGGAGTTTTTTGCATTAATTATCACTCTACTCTCCCACCCTCCAAAACTTCTTAACTATATGGAAATAAGCCTAATTTTTATTTCCAGAAATATTTCAAGAACATTTATAACCACTTAGAAATGGAAGCAGGGATCATTGAGAGCTAAGGTTCAAGAATAGTATTCACTGATTGAATTACTTTATTAGTAAAATTGAGGAATAATTTGTACAAAGTTTTCCTGACCTTTGCTGGATATGTGATATCTTGTGGATAAGTCAGGATTTAGGTGACTCATATTTCAAATAGTGCCTCCTCCTGAGAATCCCTTAGATGTTTCCTCTATTAATGAAACCATAGGTCCATTCCCCCTCTCTCTTTTTCTCCCTTTCTATTTCCCTCCCTTTCTCTCTCTCTAACATCTACCTACCCACCTATCTATCCTGTCATCTATCTCATATATTTATCTATTATCATCAATATCTCTATCACCTATTTATTTACTATCACTGGTCTATGTCTCTCATCTATTTATGTTATCGACCTATTCACTTATCTACATAGTAGTAGATAAATATACTTAAATTTTATACTATTAATATATTATATCTAACTATTATATACTATATACTAATATAGTATACCTAAATATCATATGATACATATTATAGCTAACTATATATTATTTTACATGTAAATTATTTATATATCAATATGTTAAAATAAATATATAATTATACAGAAACATATATTATATAAATATATTTATGTTATATTAGTATATCTAAATATTATATACTAATATATCTAAATGTTATGTATTATATGTTAATATTATATCTAAATATTATATACTATATAAAGAATTAAATTAAGGTTTGGACTAAACATATGAGAATTCTAAGAAAATACTGTGGTCACCAATTTTAAAATTAATATAGCTCAAGTCAAAATGACTTTAAGCAGCTTTTATTTACAAAGAGAAAGTAGAGAAATGTAAAAGAGGGTAGAGTAAGAAGTCTAGCTTATCACCACAGTAAATGTTGTTCGGTCCCCCAACCTAATTAACCTCTCAGCTGGAGGATTTGGTGGTGAATTGAGCAAGGGTTCAACTCACATGGTCTCTTCCAAGAATGGGAGGCCTCTCTGGAACTAATCTCTCCAGAAGCCAGGAAAGGAAGGTCAGCTTTTCACTCATCAGGCCAAAGTCCAAAGAGAGGAGATCCAGGAGCAGTCTTACCAGAAGGAGTCCAAGAGCCAGAGTCCCAGGTTCAGGTGAAGCTGAAGACTGAAGTTCCAAGGTAGGGTCCCAAAGGAGAAGATCTTCCAACTCGAAAATTCAGGACAAAGTCCTCTTGGATAGGAAGTTCATCATCTCTTATAGTCCTTTTTTTACATCTTGTCCCTTCCTCCACTTTAGGGGGACCAACTTCAGTCCTTAAATTTGCTTAGCACTGCCCAGGGGGGCGGGGTTTGTAGGTTCCACCTTTTGTCTATGAGGGTGTAAACTCTTATCAAAGGATTCACAAGTTTTTGACTAATTGAGTTGAAAGGGTGTAGCTATCTAAATGGCTTCCGAACCTCCCCACCTAATGCCAAGTAGGGGTGTTCAAGCTTTGGTTGATTAATTCAAAAATAGGCAAAGGGAGAATCAATTCCATCTTCACAACTATATATTTAAATATTATCTATATAGTAGTATAGTTGACAGATAAATAATGCTATCATCTATTAAATATTCTCTATCTTCTATTTATTTGTCTCATCTATTTATCTCCTATCATCTATATATAATGTATGTATATCTCTCATGTATTTATCAATCATTATCAAACTATCATCTACTTCTTATTTATTCATCTTCTATTTATGCCTCTTATCTGTTTGTCTACTACCTATCACCTATGCCTATTTCTCATATATTTATCTTATCTAATCTATCTGCACATATATATGTGTTGGTATATATATATATGTACATGTATATATATATATAATATTTTAAGTTATTTTCTTTCTCAGAGTTCTGCCAATAATTTCTGTTCCTAAGAGCTTTCCAACACAGGCCAGACAAGCATTTGTTAAAGGAGATGTAACAAAGATTCCTGTTTTGGATGAGAGACTGCAATAAGTGAACTCTTGGGTCCCTTTCAAATACAACCATCTATTTTCCTGAATATAGAAAGGAGTCAACTTTTGCGCTGATATTTCAGCTGAAGACTTAAGGCATACACGATTGCTGTCTCCAAATGATTGAAGGGTTGTCATGTGGAAGAAGGATTAGACATGGTTTGCTTGGCCCCAGTGATCAGAACTGGCACTGAAGAGTCCTACTGAGGGATCCTGCTGGGAGGCAGCCCCGCTCAATAAATAGAAAAACTTCCCAACAATTAGAATGGCCTCCAAGTGGACGGCACTGCCCCTCGCAGGAGTGAATTCCCAGACACTGGAGGTCTTCAAAGAAAGGACGAATGTTCACCTGTGGAGAGCAGAGCATTGTAGATGGCACTCCAGGAGGAGATAACCTCAGAGGTCCCTTCCAACTCCGATCTCGTTTATATTCATTGATTTCTCTTTAAAATATGTTAATGGAAGTAAGGACTTAGTCATTTATATTCTTTTGGGATTATTTAGTTTCTGCTTTCTGGGATATCAGTTTGGTCATCACGTTTACTTTAAAATAACTGTGAAAGAATGAATGCAACATGAAAATGGAACTAATAAGAGGGGGGAAATGGCACTGAAGAAATAAAGAGATAAAGCACATCCCTTTCCATCTTAGCAGATGTGGGGGACAATGGATGTGGAGCAATTGCAAAGCCTGCCATTCTCAGTTGGATGTGGTGATTAGCCTGGTTGAAATTATTTCAGTACTTCCCTCTGCCCCACTTTTTTAAAAAAATTCTTTATTACAAGTGATGGCTCACTAGGAAAGGGAAGGAAGGGTATGCCAAAAGTATGAATACCATTTTTTCTCTTTAAAACCCTCACCTTCCATCTTATAATTAATACTGGTATTTGGCTCTAAGACAGAAGAGTAGTAAGGGTTAGGCAATGGGGGTTAGGTGACTTGTCCAGGGTTACCCAGCTAGGATGTGTCTAACGCCACATTTAAATCCAGGACTTCCCATTTTCAGGTCTGGCTCTCCATCCACTGAGCTTCCCAACTGCCCCCAATCTTAGTACACTTTTAAACTTTAATAGCTTAGTACTGCACGAAGAATTTTGGGATGCCTTGGGATCCTGCTTATAAATGAATGTAATTTTTAAAAGCTATTAATAAAAATACATAAAAATAATTGCCTACTTTTAAAAACAAGTGGTAATTAAAAAAATAAATAGTGAATAGTACTCTAAAACACAGGAGCTTTTGAAATCATAAAAAAGCTAAGCTAATTTAAATGATAAGGATATCCTTTTTTCATGGAGTAGATAAAGAACTGGAAAAAAAATGGTTAATTTATAAAATTAGCCAATGGAAATGGTACTGAGTTCTTAATCATTATGATGTTCCCAGAATTCTAGATCTCTATGAATGAATAGGCAAATGGAATAGTAGTTTCTTAAGTCTTTGCTTCAGTCAGATTGTAGAGCACAATAGATCATGGAATGATAGGAATGTTCTCAGGATGCCCGAGGTCTTAGGAAATATTAAAGTCTGGAGCAGAATCCCACAAAGCTGACCTGACCCTCAGACCAAGCGGGACACCACGGTGACCCAGAAGACAATGTTGTCTGGAGACAAAACCCCCTGACTGTTTGAGATGTAATCATGGACCAGAACTTCCTGTGGGGAGGGGACATCTCAAGATCCATGTGCTCTCTGACCCTGCCCAGCAGACCCAAAGCCTTTTCGCGACTGGCTGACGACTTCCTTCTGAACATGTCTTATGTTCTTCTTGCCAACCTTGCATAAGAGCTCGACAAATACCTTTGGGTCAATGGGGAGATGCAGATGATGCCTGGGAAGAGGCACATGTGTGGCACTCCTGAATCAAGCATCCATGGGTTTTCACTGTAACCTGCCCTCCTCTCTGAAGGAAACTGGAGAATTTCCTTTATTTCCAAAAGGGTCCTTCACCATCGTCCAACTCCTTTACGCTGTCCACCCAGCCAGAAAATGTAAATGTCACCTCTAATTACCATCTGATAAATCTGATTGTGGATTTCGACCTGTTACCACTCATTAGGAATTATTACTGATAGGTAAATAGGATGGCCAAGTTGTAACTATGGATTTAACAGTACAAGAGCATCCCAGTAATTCGTTGATTGAATGATTGAGTAGAAGGCATCTATAATATATGACTTACCCAGTGTAGAGACTTGCTTTTGAGATGACGATTAAGAAGACTGCAGAGACTAAGGGGATAACAGAGAGTTTCACCATCGTCGCCCCCTCAAAAGGAGCCCTTCATGAGATGTTAGCCCTAAACACAGGACCCCTGTGATTGGACAGGACAGTAGGCGAGTCTGTAAAGGTCACTCACATACAATGCTCAGAGTCTCAGACTAGGCTGGGGGATTGGAGGATTTGCTTGCTGCCATGTTAGAAGCAAATTTGCTCGGGAGACTCGTGCAAAGACTTTTTATTTTCTTTTTTAAACACATCTCTGAGAAATAAGCCTTATCTTGATGGGAACCAGTGACCAGGACAGTCCCCTTCTTGTGATTCCTCCACTCCACTTTTCCTGCAGTTCTATTTAAAGTCATTTTCTCCCACCTGACTGGGACCTCCTTGCGGCTAGGGGTTCTCTTACCTGCTTTTATTTTATTCTAAGCTTAGTATAGTATCTGACACATAGTGAATTCTCTACCTAGCACCCACTTATTGTTAAGTCTCCATTAAAGTCTGTGGTTTGTTTGTGATCCCTGCAGTGATGACTGTCCCCCATGCCTAGAATTCTCTCTCTCCTCATATCCAATTTCGGATTTCCTTCACTTCCCAGCTAAAATGGCACCTTCTTCAAGAAACAGTTCCTGAGGCTTCCTAGGTGGCACTGCAGGTAGAGCGGGAAAGATCTGAGTTAAAATCTGGCCTCAAATACTTCCTAGCTATCTGATCCTGATCAAGTCACTTAACCTCTGTCTGTCTATCTTAGTTTCCTCATCTGTAAAATGGAGATAATAATAGTACCTACCTCAAAGGCTTGTTGTGAGAGTCAAAAGGGATAATAAAGTACTTAGTACAGGGCCTGGCACATGATAAATCCTTCTCTTTCTCCCTCCCTCCCATCATCCCTCCCTCTCTCCCTCCCTTTCTTTTCTTTTTTCTTTTCCCTCCCTCCCTCCCTTCCTTCCTTCCTTCCTTCCTTCCTCCCTTCCTTCCTTCCTCCCTCCCTCTCTCCCTTTCTTCCTTCCTTCCTTCCTTCCTTCCTTCCTTCCTCCCTTCCTTCCTCCCTTCCTTCCTTCCTCCCTCCCTCTCTCCCTTTCTTCCTTCCTTCCTTCCTTCCTTCCTTCCTCCCTTCCTTCCTCCCTTCTTTCCCATCCTTAATGTGAATGCCTTACCTCTATTGCTTATCTCCAGTTTATTCTGTATATGCCTTGTTTGTACATGGCTGTTTTCATGTTTCATCCCTCATTAGCCTAGATCTTTAAGAGTAAGGTCCTTGACTTCTGCCTTTCTCTGTAACTAGCATTTAGAATAGTTCCTGGAACATAGTAGGAACTTAATAAATACTAATTGACTGCCAGATTACCATTTTTACATCATTATGGTCTGAAAAGGATGTTTTCCATTTCTGCTTCTTTATATTTATTTGCAATATCTCTGGGATCTAACACATGGTACATGAATGTAATGAAATATTATTAGACTAAGAAACCACAAATACAATGAATGCAGAGAAGCCAGGCAAACTTTATCCAATATAATGCAGAGTGATATAAATGGAGCCAAGAAAACAATATACAAAAATGATTACTGCTGTGTAATTGGAAAAAAACAACTACAACATCATCACTGGCCATCCCCTGGGCAAGTCTCCAAGTCGAGTTTCCTTTAGGTCTCAGCTCATCCCCCCTCCCCCCCTTCTCCAGGAGCCCTTCCAGGACCCTGAGGCCACTGCTGTCTTCTCCCTCTGAGATGACTTTCCCTCTCCTCTCTATATTGTATGAGCTTGGCTATTGACACATTGTTTTCCCCATTTGAATGTCTGCTCTCTGAGGTCTCTCCACATCCCCATCCCTCAGCATCATGCCTGGCACATAGAACTTAATAAATTCCTATTGACTGGCTGACCAAACTTTCCAGGTTACAATTATTTCATTGATGAGTACTCCTCATGTCATAAGGCTGCCACTAGCAATAGTGAATGATTTTCATTTGGAATTCGTCTTTCTCTCCTATGTAAGAACCAGGAATGCTATTTCTCTAAGGAAGCAATCCCATCTCAGGATGCAATTTTTACAAGGCTTCAAGTAATAAACAATAACAAGTAATAAAAACCAGAACTTAAAAAGAACACCTTGCACACTCCCTTTTACAAATAAATAAGTGGAGAACTAAATGAATGAATTGATAAATTAATGAATAAACGGTACCTCGCACAAAATAGAAATGCTCATTGAACTAAATTGCCCAGGATCCCATTTCCAGTTGGAGTCTAAGCTGGGAAAAGGACTCCAAGGTTTCTGCTATATTTTCATCAACTGAATTCCACCAGGAAATGTGAAGCCTAGATCCTGGGAGGAGCAGCTCACCCACTCACCAGCAGTGTGACCTGGAACAATTCGATTTAAACATTAGGTGTCGGCTATGTGATAAGGATACCAGGAACAGATAATATTTATATGTTATGGTTTACCAACTTCTTTACAAATGTTTATTACCTCAGTGGATCTTCCCAACAACCCTACAAAGTGACAGCTATTATTGCTACTGCCATTTTATCACTGAAGAAGCTGGGGCTCAAAGAGGGGGACACATCTGAGGTCACAGAGATGGAAATATCAGAAGCAGGGGCTGAATATTGTCTTGACTTTCATGTCTAGTGCTCCAACTACTCCTCGAGTAGGAAAACTATCCTTTCTATCTCTACCCTCAAAGGGCTACCAAACTAGGGAATGAGATCTAATAAGCTTAGAAGATATAAATAAGCCTAATTGATGATAGAATCAATAAAGGGCACGATATAGACTAGAAGGTCCTGCAAAACTAAAGAAAAGCAGAGTTACTGGATGGAGGTGGAAGAGTCAAATAGGGAGAGAAGTCAGAAAAGGTTTCATTGAGGATAGGAGGACAGTGTAAGATCAGGGAATAAATGGGCTTGACCACTGAGTCATGAAAAAGAAGGAATAACATGAAACAAAGCCAGAGGTAGACTGGGGTCAGCTTGTAGAGTGTTCTAAATGCCAGATGGAGGAGTTTATATTCATTATTAAAATATGTTGATCATTTATATTGTATATGTAGATGCCTTTATATTCATTATTTACATTTCATATATAGATGTGTCGATATAGTCATAAATTATGCTCCATAGATAGGCATGCTAATATTAATTATTTATATTTCATATATAGATGTCAATATATTCACAATTTATATTTAATATAGAAATATGTTGAAATTTATTCTTTATATTTCATGCCAGATGCCAATATATTAATTATATTTCCTAAATGTCAATATATTCATAATTTATATTTAATATAGAAATATGTTGAAATATATTCTTTATATTTCATACCAGATGCCAATATATTAATTATATTTCCTAGATGTCAATGTAATCTTAATTTATATTTTATATGTAGATAGATCAATACATTCACATATATTTCATATATAGATCTGCCAATATAGTCATCATTTCTATTTCAAAAATATATATGTCAGCATATTATTTATATCTTATAGTCAATATCATCTTTATATTTCATATAGGTGCCATATATTCATATTTCATACAGAGATGTCAATATATCAATAATTTATATTTTATGTGTAGATGTCAATATGTTCATTATTGGTATTTCATACATAGATATATCAATGCATTCATTTATATTTTACATATAGATATGCCAATATATTAATTTTTCTATTTCATATAGAGATATGTTAATATATTATTTATATTTCATAAATATGTCGATATATTAATTATTTATATTTCATACATAAATGTGTTGATATGTTTGATATTTATATTTCATATAAAACATGACAATATATTCATTATTTATTTTCATGCAAATTTTTATATGTAGATATGTTTATCATATAGACACTAGACAGAAAATGTAAAGGATGATCTCTGGGGAAAATGTCACAGTCTAAATTGTGCATCAGGAAGATAAGTTTGTTGGCAGTGTGGCAGGCAGATTGGACAAGAACAAAAATTAAAAGCAGGGAAACACTGGCTAAAGTTTCCGGATTTTTAGCAGCAATCAAGGGTAGTTGAGCTCCTAAAAAGACATCATGTAGGCCGTAAATTTTCTTCTTGGGAAGGGGGCTGTTTCTAGCTAAAACATTTTTTGAAACATATTAAAACTTATTTCAACTAATATTTTCCTTCAACTCAACTCACACTGTATGATCACTCAAATTTCTAAGGAAACTGGATAGAGGAACCAAAGGATCACACTCTATTAGGATAAAAATTATTTTGGACAGAAAAATGCACTGAATATAAATAACACATTCCCCACCCTTTTTCACCAATACTGGGACTCTGATTTTCTGAAAATCAATTCCTACAACTTAAAATTAGTCCAGACACATTTCAGAATGGTAGAAAGTACAATAGAGTAAAAATCCAGAGTCCTGAGGCACAAGATGACTTTCAACAGGTTTTTTGTTTGTTTGTTTGTTTGTTTTTTCACTTTTGTGAGCTTGGAGGGAACCTAATAGAGTCTTCATATATCTGAAGCACTGCCATGTGCAGGAGGGACTAGACTGGTTTTGTTGAGCCCCGCAGGGAAGAGCTAGGAGCGAGGAAGGGAGATGCAAGGAGGGCAAAGTAGGCTCGACATCAGGAAAACCTTACTAGGGCTGATTGGAATATGACTTCTATTAAAGAATCAGGCTCTTGTTCTGGGAAATGGAGAGGTGGGACTAAAAATACAAATAAGCAACAAAGGGCAAGAAATCCAATTAAAGGAACCCTACTCTTCTATACTTCCTAATCAGTACTAGGATCCTAGAAGGTCAAAATATAAGTCTAGACTGAGAGACTCGCCGTACAGGGCCAATAAAAACTCAAAATACATTATAAAGGCACCAGAGGGGATTTTTTTTTTAATTTATACATTAGATAGAAAATGGAAGGGGGAGAATTAAGATGTTTTAGAACCCTAAAAAGGCTAATACATACTAGACAATGGTTTGCTTCCCTCCTATATCCTGGGCTTAGCCAGGGAGCAAGAAAGCTCAAGTGGGAATAAGGCTCTAGTGACATTTTTGGGAGGGAAGTAGAGACAGAAGGCTAACCTTCAAAAAATAAAGATAAATCAGCAAGGATAATTTTAGAGAAAGCATGTAATATATTTCTTAAATGTTATTAAATATAAATGTCACCATCAGCCAGCTCTGGCATTTCAGCAGACCCATTTCATAAACCTCCCAAAGGGTGGACCCTCTGGTTACTTTCAGTGGCTTCATTGCTTTCAGACTCAGATAATCTATTTAAATTCAGTTTAACATTTAGGAATTAAGTGTAGGGCCAATGGCACTCTACCAAAGTAAAGGCAAATGTTGCCAATGTAATTGAGCTCTATGAAAGAGTGTTTGTTAATGTTAACTCAATGTATCCTGAGCCTAATTTTACCACAATCACTGTTCTATGTGTCCAGATTTCTGCCTTCAGGATTTAAATATATATGTGTGTATATGTATACACACACACACACACACACACACACACATATATATATTTATTTGTTTGTTTATTATTTATTTGTTTCTTTTTTCAGTTACATGTACAAACTGTTTTTGACAATTGTTTTCTGACATTTTAGGATTCAGATTTTCTCCTCCTTTCTCCCCCCTTCAAGGTGATAATAGTCTTGTATAGGTTATACCAATACTTTCATGCAATATGGATTTCCATACTGCTCATTCTGTAATAGAAGACATATCACACATGCATGCAATACAAAATTCATGAAGGAAATAAAGTGGAAGATGGCATGTACCCAACTGCTCCTTCTCTGGCTTTGGACAGTATTTGCATCAGGAGTCCCTGATGGTTATCTTGCAAACTTGCTTTGCTGATAATGGTTTAGTCCTTCACAGTGGATGCCTACATAATCTTTCTGTGACTTGTAAACACGGTTCTCCTGGTTCTGCTCACTTTACTTTGCATCAGTTTTTTAAGTCTTTCCAGGTTTTCCTGAACTCATCCTGTTCATTTTTTTAGAGCATGATATCCATCACAATTATCCACAACTCATTCAACTATTCCCAAGCAATGGACAACCCCTCAGTTTCCAATTCTTTGCCACTACAAAAAGAGCCACTACAAGTATTTGGCTACAGGTAGGATCTTTCCTCTCATCTCTGATCTGTTTGGTAATCAGGGCCACCTGGATGTTTAAAAGGTTCTCTGAGGCCCCAGGTGGCATTTGTCCATCTCTTTCTACAGTCTTTGAAGGAGCAGCGATAGCCTACCCTGTTTAGGTGAGCAGGTAGAATGTTAGGATATTTGACAACTAAAAGAGATCCAACTCTGAGAATGAAGACTCGGAAGACCAAAATGGACAGGGAACTAAATGGTCTATTCATCAATCAATCAATCAACCAACCAATCAATCAAACATTTATAGAGTCATGCCAAGTGCAAGAGGGAAACAGCATTCACTGTTAACATTCCCCGCCATCCAATCTCCAAGACAGATAGAGTGAAAGTAAGAGTTTGGATGCCACGACAACTGGAAAAGGAAGGAAACTCAGGAAGTTCCAACTTTTCAAGTGGTACCTGTCTTGTACATCTCTCATCCATCTGTTTCAAGTGGCTCTATTGAATTCTTACTCATGTAAAGTAGCTGTTTCACCAGCCATATAATTGTAAACAGCAGAGAATGACATGCTTTTAGGAAATACACATCCTTTAAAAAGGACAGTGCTCATTCAGTCTCATTATTCTTCAGGCTAATTGACAGGGAAGAACATCCTAATTGCTCATTAGCACTGTAAATGTATCCTGTGTCTTGTGTCAGGGTCTGAGGAGACACACAGCGCAGGCAGCTGCCTACTGCTGTTTCTTTGGGGCTCACCGCATTGTATTTACATAGCTAAATAACAGCAATGGGCTGGCTAGCAGAGATTTTTTTATCCAAGATACAGTAGAATATTCGGGGAGTTCTCGGCAGCACCCTCCCACCTCCCTTCCCCCCTCTTCCCCCAGCTAATAATATGAACCACATCTCTGATTAAATAGCATTAGCTGGGGCTGCTAGGTTTTCTTAGAGTAGTCATTTTATGGAAATTGTTCTGGCTTAGATGGTAACCTGCCAAGATGGCAGAGGATCATACTCTCTCTCCAGCTCGCTGATACCCCTGGCTGCTCCCCCTCCTTCCAAGAACTAAAGACTGGGATGAATACAAGCAGAAAAGAATTAGAAAGGGAAATAGGAGCTTTGTAGGATGTTTCTGAAACTGTGAAAGAATGCCAAACGCTGCCAAGACTGACACCAAGAAGCAGGCTCTACACATTCTAGTTTCTACAGGATGGAGAAGATGCAAATGACCCCAGTTAGTATTAACATATGGGAAAGAGGCCTACATTCATCTGATGAATATCATAGCCTCAAATGAAGGCTGAAGAGTCTCCTCTTTGGGCCATACTTAGGGGGCACTGATGCTTCTATGCCTCAGTGAAGACTGTTCCCCAACTCACATTGCCATAAAAAGAATTAAATCTAAATTATTTGTAGAGCTTTAAATTTTATTTTTGTCACAACATACCATGGCATGCTAAGGAGAAAACAAAGAGGTTGCTCTTCTACGGAGATGCAAGTTATTTCGAGTCCCAGTGAAGACATCAGGAGTTTCACATTCATAGGTCAATCCCACTAGTACATACTCTTATATACTTTCTCTTACTTAGCATGGAAGAACCAATATTTTTTTGCATTAGGATATATAATTCCAATCCAAAGTAAATAGCTTCTTTTTATTCTCTGGTAAAATATGGACCATCACCGAGTTGTCCATATAGCCAAGTTACAAGGCAGCAAGGGGATACAGTGGATAGAAATAAGGGAGTCAGAAGACATGAGTTTGAATTCTGACTCAAGATGGTGACTGGCAGTGGACAAGTTCTTCACTTAACCACTCAGGGCTTTGGTCTTCTCATTTGTAAAATGTGGATATAAGCATCTACCCTATAGAATTTTTTAAAGTGCTTTGCAAACCAAAAAATGGTACCTATTATGATTAGTTGTGTCTGTGTGTGAGGAAGTGTATGTTACAAAAATACACACTTGAATTAAGAGTTACGTAACTTTTTTTTTCTGATTTCATCTTCATCTCCACCTCCCAACTTCTCTGACTTCCTTCAAGTGTGAGCTAAAATCTCAGCTATTGCGAGGAGTACCCAGTACCCTAGGATCTTCTCTTTGTTATTAATTTTCAATTTATCAATTATACATGCATACACACTTCAGAGATATACCTACATGGATCTCTCATGTGTGTCCAGTTTTTTGAGAGTTAGTATTATTATTATTATTAGCCTTTCCTCTTTGCACCTTCAGTACTTAGCACAATGCCTGGCACATTTGTTGTTGTTGAACCATTTCAAATGTGTCTGACTCTTCATGGTTCCATGTTGGGGTCGTCTTGGCAAAGATACTGGAATGGTTCTCCAACTCCTTCTCCAGCTCATCTTACGGAAGGAGAAACTGAGCTGGTTTAATATCTGGCACAAATGAAGCACTTAGTAAATGCCTGCTAACTGTTACTTATACAACATGGTAATTCAATGGGATGCCTCCTGTGGTCTAATTTTTGCATACCTGAGACATCAGAAACAATTAATACCCGTGTACTTTACGTGACTCCTGATGTTTGGCTAGATCTGTGATTTCATCAATGAGGCGACTGTCACTAATGATGCAAATTGCAATCCATTCATGTCCTCTCATCCTGATTCTGCCACTCACTCCCTGTGTGACCTTGTACAAATTATTTAGTTTTGGCCTCACTTTTTTTACCTATAGAATAATGGGATTGCACTAGATGATCTGCAAGGTCTCTCCCAATTCTATGACTCAATGAGGCAGTCATGTAACCCCTCTTAGCTTTGCTTTCCTCCTCCTCCCTCTTCTCTTATTTTCTCCTTTCTCTCTCCCTCTCAATATCTCTCTCTGTCTCTGTTTGTCTCTCTGTCTCTCTCTCCTTTTGTCTCTGTCTGTCCTTCTCTCTCTCTCTCTCTCTCTCTCTCTCTCTCTCTCTCTCTCTCTCTCTGTGTCTGTCCTTCTCTCTGTGTCTGTCCTTCTCTCTGTGTCTGTCCTTCTCTCTCTCTCTCTCTCTCTCTCTCTCTCTCTCTCTCTCTCTCTCTCTCTCTCTCTCTCTCTCTCTCTCTCTCTCTCTCTCTCTCTCTCTCTCTCTCTCTCTCTCTCTCTCTCTCTCTCTCTCTCTCTCTCTCTCTCTCTCTCTCTCTCTCTCTCTCTCTCAACTGCTATCTTACAATTTATACTGAATGTTGGTTCCAAGGCAGAAGAGTGATAAGGGTGAAGCAACTGGGATTAAGTAACTCACTCTGAGTCACCCAGCTAGAAAGTATCTGAGGAGATATTTGAACTCAGAACCTCCCACCTCTAGGTCTGACTTGTTATACAGTAAGCCACTCTCTTGCTTTCCTCTTCTGAAAAATAGGGGTGTTGCTTAGATCAAATGATCCTTAAGTTAACTTCTATTCCATTCTAAGATTCATATTGAAAGTTGTGGCTTTATCCTTACTCCCCGTCTCTTGCTAAATATATATATATATATGTATGTATGTATGTATATATACATACATATATGTGTGTGTGTGTGTGTGTGAGAGAGAGAGAGACAGAGAGAGAGAGAGAGAGAGAGAGAGAGAGAGAGAGAGAGAGAGAGAGAGAGAGAGAGCGCCAAGAATCATAATAACAATGGTTTTCCTAAGAGATTTAAACTGCTTGGAAGTCAATATATTCCATAATGTGGCTTCCCACAAGCACCACAAATTGACCACAATTCATACTTTAAAACATCAAGGTAACATTATATACAGAAGTGTAAAATGTTACACATATGTGTGAGGTGGCTCTAGTGTAGTTTTCACAATAATCTCAATTTCAGCAGACCAGAATTTAAAAAGAAAGCATCATGTGTCACTTAAAATTTCAACCATGTTCAGAAAACAATCTTTGGAATCCACTGACTTTTAACATTTGGTTCAGAACAGAGGTGAAAAGAATTGGAAACTATATAAACCTACAGTTGTTTAGTTTGTATGAAAATAAGCTAGTTTCTCTCTCCCAAACTAGTAAATTCCTTTTAGATAATGGATATCCTCTAAAACAAAGTGCTTGAATTGTTATTTGTCTATTTCTTCTTTTAATCTTATCAAATACTGTGGAATATGTCTGTGTGTGTGTTTATATGTGCGTATCTGTTAGATATATGTTAGCTTCTTAGCCTGTAATTTAAGGTCCTCCATAAAGTGGAAACCACCTACCTTTTCAGGCTTATTTCACATCACTCTCCATATAAATTCTACTTTCTAGTCAAATTGGCCTACAATCTATTTCCCCAAATTGGTGCTACATGCCCTACTCCTTGCAGGCATCTAAGATATCCCTATGCCCAGAAGGTTCATCTTCCTTACCACCTCTCTGAATGCTTATTTTCCCTTCAAGGCTTCACCTCATCTGGGAAGCTGTCAAGTATTCATGTTTGTATTCTTCTCTCCTTCAATAGAGGAAGTCCAAAAAGCCATTCAACAAATGAGTGCAGGCAAGACACCTGGTAAAGACGGGATACCAACCGAGGTGTACAAGGCCTTAAATGGAAAGGCTCTCCAGGCATTCCACATAGTGCTGACCAGCATATGGGAAGAGGAAGACATGCCCCCAGAACTCAGAGATGCCTCCATCGTAGCCCTATACAAGAACAAAGGCTCATGAGCAGCCTGTGACAACTACAGAGGCATCTCACTACTCTCCACTGCTGGAAAGATCCTCGCCCGTGTTCTACTCAACAGACTCCTGTCATCTGTTTCAGAGCAGAACCTGCCTGAGTCACAATGTGGCTTCTGACCAGATCGCAGCACCATCAACATGGTCTTCACGGTGAGGCAAATGCAGGAAAAATGCCTTGAGCAGAACCCGAGTCTCTACATTGTCTTCATAGACCTGACAAAGGCGTTTGACACAGTGAGCAGGGACGCATTGTGGGTGATCCTCAGCAAGCTTGGCTGCCCAGCAAAATTCGTCAAGCTGATCCAGCTCTTTCATGACAACATGACAGGGGAAGTCCTATCTGGTGGAGAGACTTCCAACCACTTCAACATCTCCAATGGCGTGAAACAAGGCTCTGTCCTCACTCTGGTACTATTCAACCTATACTTCACCCAAATATTACGACATGCTGTGATGGATCTAGACCTGGGCGTCTACATCAAATACCGACTGGATGGCTCACTATTCGACCTTCGCCGCCTGACTGCAAAAACAAAGACAACAGAGAGACTCATCCTGGAAGCTCTCTTCGCAGATGACTGTGCTCTCATGGCCCACCAAGGAAATCATCTCCAAACCATTGTGGACAGGTTCTCTACCGCAACAAAACTGTTTGGCCTGACTATCCGCCTCAGCAAAACAGAGGTGCTGTTCCAACCTGCACCAGGGAGGCCAACGAACCAGCCGTGCATTACAATCGACGGCACGCAGCTTTCTAACGCCAACACTTTCAAGTACCTGGGCAGCACCATTGCCAACGACGGGTCCCTAGACCACGAGATCAATGCCAGGATCCAAAAGGCCAGCCAGGCACTCGGGCGGCTGCGCTGCAAAGTCCTCCAACACAGAGGTATAAGCACTGCGACGAAGCTCAAAGTGTACAACACAGTGGTCCTCAGCTCGCTCCTGTACGGTGTGAGACATGGACACTGTACCGGAAGCACATGAAGCAGCTGGAGCAATTCCACCAACGCTCCCTCCGGTCAATCATGAGGATCTGATGGCAGGACCAAATCACCAACCAGGAAGTCCTCGACAGAGCCAACTCCACCAGCATCGAAGTCCTGGTCCTCAAGACCCAGCTACGATGGTCTGCACACGTCATCCGCGTGGACCCACAGCGAATACCAAGACAGCTATTCGACGGTGAACTGTCAGCTGGACTCAGGAAACAAGGCCGACCAAAGAGAAGATTCAAGGATCAGCTAAAGTCCAACTTGAAGTGGGCTGGCATGACACCAAAGCAACTAGAACTTGCTGCCTCTGACAGAAGCAGCTGGCGAACCCACATTCACCATGGCGCCACCTTTGAAGATGAGCGACGTCGACATCTTGCCGCTGCGTGTGAACGCCGACACCAGGCCACAACCGCACCTCTGTAACAACTGGCGTCCCATGCTCCATGTACCACAAACTGTGCGCCTCAGCCTTTGGACTCCAAAGCCACATGAGGGTACATCAATAGATGATAATGCACAAAGACAATCGTCATTCTCGGTCACTGAGAGACTACTACTATAGTTCTCTTTCTCTCTCTTTCCCCTCTTTCTTTCTCCCTCTCTCCCTTCCTCTCTCTCTCCTCCATCTCTCTTCCCCCCCTCTCTTCCTCCCTCTCTCTTCCCCCCTCTCTTTCTCTCTCCCTCCCTTCCTCTCTCTCTATCCCCCCTATCTCTCTCTACCCCCCTTCTCTTCTCCCCTCTCTCCCTCCCTTCCTCTCTCTCTCTCTCCCCATCTCTCTTCCCCCCCCTCCTTTTTTCCCTTCATCCCTTTTCCTCCCTCTTCTTCTCCCTCTGTCTCCATCTTTCTCTGCTCTATTTTTCTATTATTATTAATTACTCATATACAGTATCATGTACATAGTTTTTTGGGGCTAAAATCAAGTTAAAATATAAAGCCTGGGGATCTAGTCCAGTATCTTACACACTTATTAAAATACTCAAATCAATCTGTGATCTCATTAATTTTGTGTGTCTTAAGTCCATGTTCCCCAAAATGGTGGCCAATAGTAGTGGTTGGGGAACCCAAAGTGCAGGAGGCCTTCCTTCCTCCACAAAAAGGGTACAGGAGATTGCTTGGCCATTCAACCATACCTCTCTCTTGCTACATGATCATCTCATCCTCTGTCACACATTCCCTGATAACATCATTTAGTCATATTCTTCTTGAAGTCTGCTTACACCATCCAATTGCCTTTTCATTGCCTTCTGTGTGATGCTCACCTTTAGTTGGCATTAGGGGCTTTAGTTTGGGGTCTCACTTCTATACAGGAGCATAGATAAAATGTTGGTAGGGAAAAATGGGTCTTGGTTGTTAATGGGAAACTCTTGGGGTGAGTAAAAATGCTCTGCAACCTCCTGACAACAATCCAGGCTATTTCTCTCTTTTTCACCATTGGGTCTAATTTATTGTACTTGATCAAGCCTTCGGGGATTAGATTAAATCTGGAAGGAAAATTTACATCAATGGCAAAACATAAGCTTGGCAAGTTTCTCATTATTATAAAAAGTATCCTGAGGGGAAAGGAGGCAGCTGGGTAGCTCAGTGGATGGAGAGCCAGGTCCAGAGATGGGAAGTCCTGGGTTCAAATTTGACCTCAGACACTCTCAAGCTGTGTGACCCTGGGCAAGTCACTTAATTCCCATTTCTTAGTCCTTACCACTCTTCTGTCTTGGTATTAATACAATTAATTAATTGTACAAGTAAAAAAAATACAAAGTATTAATTCCAAGACAGAAGGTAAAGGTTTTTTTTTACTTAAAGGCATCCTGTGTGGTATAAAAAAAAGAGAATAGAATTTGGAGTCTTTTTACTGGGTTTCACATCTCTCATCATCACTTAAAAGTTCCAAAACGGGTCATCATAGCACTCTTTTACAGGATTTTACGGGAATATTATAGGATATGAAACAATTTTTATATAACTATTTGATAAATGTAACCATTATGTATTTCTTTTGGTCTAGGGATCCTGTGAAAAATGACTGACACTAAAAAGGTAATAGAAACTGCAAATTTTGGGAACTGCTCAAGAATGTTTGCTTGATGACTTTGAGTGAGTCACTTCATTCTGTGGCCCTTCCTTTCCTCAAAAGTAAAATGATAAAGTTTGTAATGGAAGGGGATTGGCACATGAGGAAGGATATATAAAAGGAATTCAGAGAAGCATGGGAAGCCCTGACTGAAACGATGCGGAATCAAAGAAGCAAAACCAGGAAAACGTATGCTGTACAATAACTCACATCATATAAACAATACAAAAAAGAAAAGCAGCCACACCATAAATTGCAGTGACTGATCTTACTTAGCCCAGCCAAGAAAACATATTTTCCTTTTTTAGTTAGAGAAGTAGAGGACTAGTAGAGAAGTAGATAGGGAATGTGTCTAGATCATCACATACAGTTGCTGCATTAGTTGGCTTTACATGACTGGTTTTAGGAGTTACAAAAAGTGATTAAATGGAGAAATGATTGATACCAAAAAGAAAAAGAAAAAGTTCTTGGGTCACTTGAGCCACAAGATGATAGATTAGACATCTTCCCTATGACCTCTTTAATCTTTCCAAAGCAGAAATTAAGCACCAAACATAAAGCAACTTCAACTATTTCCATAGCTTAAGATACTCATAATTCAAAAGAAGGGAACCAATCAAAAATGAAAAAAATGATCCAAAGTCCAGGAACTGATGGTCACTAACCCAGAATTCACTCAACATCCTCCAACCCCATCTTCTACACCACCAGCATCAAAGGTGAGCTTTCAAAACTCTAGGACACAATCCAGGCTTATTCACATCAAAAGCCACCCCTATCCACAGGCCCTCCATCCCCCATTTCCAGTGGCAGAGAGATCCAGGGCTCCAGAATGAAGACATTTGCTTGGGTTCCAATAGGCAGCTAGATCACAGCCTTTAAGAACTAAAACCTGCTGGGGGCTGCAACTGTAGGTATTGGTACATCAAAACTCTGCACTCCTTGGGCCAGGGGAAAATAAGCTTTGAACTGCCAGAGTTGGGGGGAATAGTCTCTAAACAGATGGAATTAGCTCAGAGAATTAAGGAACAGAGAGAGTGGGATAGGACACCATGATCCATTAATGGGAAGGGCTGTGTAGCATTCCATTAGGCCTGAGGGAAAGAAGCTTCATCCAGCTAGGGCCAGCACTGACCACCCAAAAGTCTTCTGGGGCAGAGACCCAGGCTGGTGAGCCATAGAGTGCCTTATATGAGAGGAGGCTGAAATCCAGTCCCCAAAGGCAACAGAATTAGAGGGGAAGGAGTCAAGAAGTGAATGATAAGGAAAATAAGGTAAGGAAGGGGCTGGAACACAAAAGGCATTAATAAAACATATTAAAAATTAAAAGCTGAATAAAATGAAAAAAGTGAAGCTAAATGATCTCTAAGGTAATTTCTAGCTCTAACTCTTATCAATCCTATAATCCAGTGATTAATTTTTATTCAGTCTGATAGATTCCATAGAAGGGTAGTTAGATGGAAAATAGAAGATAGACCTGGATTCAAGAGACCCTGTAATTCTTTTCTGAATCAAATAGCCATTTGATCTGATTTATTTGTGATTTAAAGTCTATGTATTGCTATAAAATGAAAGTTATAGTTCTTATCCTGAGTGAATTAAGGGATGTTAGTTAAACACAAGATCTTCATAAATTATACGTGTCCAGATAATCGTTCAATAAACAAGCACTTAATAAGCACTTATATGCCAGTTACCATGTTCTTAACCAAATGTACATAGAAAAAAAACGAACAAGTTCACCAAATAATTTTTTAAACCTTCACCTTCTGCCTTAAAATCAATAAAATACTAAGCATTGGTTCCAAGGCAGAAGAGTGGAAAGGCTAGGTAATTGAAATTAAATGACTTGTCCAAGGAGACACAACTAGGAATTTTCTACCTAGTTACCCCACCAGATAATTTTGTAACTAAAAACCCAGTGGCCCATAATTTTACAGTTAATAAAAGTGAAGCCCCTAAAGTCTGAGCACCTTATCCAAGATTGTCTAATGAGTTTACAGAAGGATTATGATTTAAACTTAAATCTCCCAATAGAATCTTGTGCTTTTTCCACTACAATTTGCTTTCATCAACTATGGCCATTTCTTTTTATATCTTTATTATCAATGCCAGTGATTTATTTGAATTATATTTTGTTTCCATTAAAGTTATTAGATTATTCCAGGAAAAAATAATGTGTATAAAAAAAGGGAAAGATTACTTGAAGTCAGAAGACATTGGATCAAACCTGTACTCTGTGATTTCATACCTATGTAATTTTGAGCAAGATGTTGCAGGTCTTAATTTCTTCATGCATAATATAAGCAGGTTGTGATAGCTAACTTCCGAGGGCCCTCCTGGCTCTAAATCTATATCCTATAAACTTCACATGAACATATGAATTACAATTAATTCAACAAATATTTGTTTATTAAACATTCATTACAATTATTCTTTATTATTTTTATTAACATTTATTTTAACAAATATTTATGAAAATGTGTACAAAGCACACTGTTTTTGTTTTTTGTTTATTTCTAGATTTAGCATTTTCCTTCCAATAGGGATCCTACAGTCAGAAGTCTCACATAGAGGGATTTCAAATCAATCAGAGCCTCCATTAATCTGCAGTTCGCAAACTTTTACAAAGAAAACTAAATATACTTGACAAAAAAAAAAAAAAAAGAATTGGGAAGGGGGAGGTCTGGAACTGTGATTTATTTCATTGGCGAAGGCAATTCCCATGATTAATACTGATCTGAAACTGTTCTACAATCCACTGTTAGAGAGTTGTTTAGGAAATGCAGTGGTTATGAAATGAGAAAACTAAGACCATTCCCCTTGAGTTTCCTTTTCTTCATCTCAAAACCCTTGACATCATCCCTCACTCTTTCCTCCTTTGCTACAGTCTCTGATAAGTAGATGGTTCTTCTATCCTCCACTCTTGTCTTGTCTATCTGTCTTGTCTCTGTCCCTTCCTCCTCCCCGTTCTCCCCATCCTTCCTCCCTTTCCCTATGCCTCTTCCCAGTTCCCAGGCTTCTTCACTTCTGCAGCATCAGACAATACTGACCTTTCTTTCTACTTGGATCCTCTCCCTAATTTGGGCTTTCATCATATTGTTTTCTCATGGTTCTCTTCCTACATCATGTCTCAATAATGCTCCCTTTTCTGTCTTCTTTTCTGGCTCATCATCCATATCCCATCCCTAACTGGACAGCCTTCAAAGCTTTATCCTTGGCCCTCTTTATAACCTTGGGACCTCATAGGCTCCCAAGAATTTGACTCTGATGTCAATTAAAATGATTCACAAATTCATATAACCAAACCAGTCTCTTTGCTGGGCAAGTGTTCCCTATCAACCAAAGTCTACTGTGCATTTCAAACTGGAGATCCTACAGACATCTCAAACTCCCCATGCCCACAACAGAACCCTTAATCTTTCTCTCTAAAACTACCCTCTATAAACTTCCATTATTTTGTCAACAGACACATTTTTTCTCATTCTATCAGGTCCATCACTATTGTGTTCCTCTTGATTCCTCAGTCTGTCTCACCTTGCACAGGCAATCAGTTGTCAAATTTTGCCATTTCTTCTTGTATGACGTCTGTCCCATTTTCTCCTCTTACATGGCTGCCATCTTGGTTCAGGCCCTCATCATCTTTTGCTCTTAAGGTCTTCCTGCCTCAAGTCATTGACTTTTCCCATCTATCCTACACACTGTCAAAATAATTCTCAAGTTCAGATCTGTCTGTGTCATTCCTCTGCTCAATCAACTCCAAGGGCTCCCTATTTTCTCTAGGATTCAATATAAATTTAGCTGTTTGATTTTTAAGACATTTTCCATTTGGACCCCCAACCTACCTTTACAGCCTCATTAAACATTATTTCCCTTTCTAAATTCTAGAGTTCAGTCCAACTGGCCTTCTTCTTGATTCTGCAAAAGGATCCTCTCTTTCCTATTCGTGGGCCCTGACACAAGCTGTTTCAGAGATGGAATTGACTCCCTTCTTAACTTTACTTCAAAGAATTCCTAAATTCCTTCAAGACCTTAACACAAAACTTTTCTGGATAACCAACTACCAGTTCTCCTCTCTCCCTGACTACCCTCTGGATAACCAACTATTAGGATTAACTAGCAGCTAAGAACAGGGTAAAGAATACTGGGTAGGGTTTTTTTTTTGGTTTTGTTTTTTTGCTAATTAATCCTAATACAACCACCAGTTCTCCTCTCTCCCTAACTACCCTCTGGATAGCCAACTATTAGGATTAATTATCAGCTAAGGAGAGTAAAGAATATTGGGTAAGGTTTTTCTTTAATTTTTTTGGTTAATTAATCCTAATACCACCAACATTTCTCCTCTCTCCCTAACTTTTATTATATAGACCTACCTGAATTCATTTTATATTTTTTCTGCAAATATTTCTTCAATGTTCCATATGAACATTTTTTTTCCTCATAGAGAAAATAATACTCCCTTGAGGGACTGCTTTTTGTCCTTAAATTTCCAACTAAGAATACTTGCCAAAAAATGAAGAGTTGGGATATCTGGAACTGATTTCTTTCAAGTATTTTACACATAGTAGGTATTTAAGAGCTTACTGATCATTTGCTTGGGGAGGGGGGGGGTCCCACAGACAGAATATGTCTGAGATGGGACTAAAAACCAAGACTCTTTGGCCATTCCCACTATCCATCCACGCTGAAATAATGAGAAAATAATCAAAAATGACAGAAAATGTGAACATTTTTCTTCTACATGAATTCAGTGACGTCATGCATCAATCCATCAATACAACATGCATCCTACATACCACACGTATATACGAAGAGAACGTGCACAAAATATGCAATGTGTATGCACACACTGACACATGTATTTTAGTGAAGCATTGACTCGGTGGCAGAAATTCCGGATTTGCAACTTTCTGGCTAAGTGACTTTGGGGGAGTTCTCTCGTCTTTCCTTTTTCTGGACAGCAGTTTATCCATCTGTAAGGTGGGACTAAACAACCCCATAGATCCCTCTGAGTTCCAAATGCACGCAAACTCCAACTCTCCACATGAAGGCATCTAAACATAATGCACACAAAGTCCATGCATGCATGGGCACATTAAAAATCTCTCCCTGCTTCTGTTTAACAAGTCATATGTGTTTCCAAGCAGAAATAGGAGAGAAAGTATTTTGCACCATGTCAACTGTTCATTAAGTAGAATAACAAACAATTCAAGAAACAGGAATGGGGATAGATGAGTTGATCTGCATTTGACAGTGCTCTTGGCTAATCTATCTGGCAGATGGTGTTTTTTCTATTGAGTAGGTTTTCCTTGGGGAAACAACGCGCCATTAAATGACAGAAGAAAAAAAAAAGGAAGCGGACCCCGCAGAACGAGCTGAACATTTTGGGCTTAGACGACAACACTCTGACTAACCGAGACAGGCCAGACGAGGACATCTGCATTTGGCAGAGACGCCTAATGGTGGCATGCTTAACGTGAGCCAACTAAGCCGAACACAAGCTTATAATCGAATAAGATTGGATTCTGCTGGCAACGTCCAAACGACTGAGATGCTGGGTGGTGTAAGGGATGCGGTGTGGACTGGCCTGTGTAACATGACCTCTGGGCTGCGATAATCAGACCCACCTGCAAGATTTCCAAGAGGACCCACTCCAAGAGGTCCAAGAGCCCCACCAATATTCCCCAATAGTCTTCCTATCATATCTTGGTTGTATCCACCTACTTTCTACCTAGCCCATGGGCTATAGTCATAGAATCTTGCCCTAGGAAGGGATCTCCGGGCTCAAAAGCCTAAGTCCTCATTTTGAAGATTAAAGAAACTTGATGTCCGGAGAGATGAACTTTGTTGACCATTCACCCATATTTAGTAAAGTAAACTGATTAACAAATCCAGGATCGGCTAGCATATAGATTTCCTAACTTAGGTCACCGATTCTTCCATAAATACCACAGCCATCTTGGACAACATAAACAAAGTCTTCCACTCCAAAGTATGCAAAATAGTCTTAATTTGACCAAAAATGTCCATTTTTATTACAAATTAAATATAGGACAAAAGATTATGTTAAATTCATTTTCAATATGACATTTGATTATCCCTATTTGATCATTCTTAGGGAAATGTTCATCAAAAGAATATGGATATCTTCATGGAAATTGCTATAAAAATAGTCAAATATTTTATCTAAAAATTTTTAGAAAATCATTAGTATCCAAAATGAGGCTCAATTTCTAAATGTGCTTTGGAGGTTACTACTAGGGGGAAGGGGAAGGAGAGGAGGAGGTGGGAGAGAGGGGAAGAGAGAGAGACAAGCAGAAAGAGAAAATTGTGTTTTGACAAACTAGGCCATTTCTTCTGTCATTGTCTAAAATGAATGGGGGAGGGGGAAAGGGGTAACAAATGCTGTATTTCAAGAGCCGTCTATGTAAGTATGATTCTGTGCCCACTGAGCATTCTGAAAAGGGTTGACGAGAATCACCAGTTACTCCATGTGTCAAAAAGGATTTCCGGCATTAAACACATCATGCATGTTGGGCTGGCAGGCAGGGCTAGAAAATGGCCTTGTTTCCAGCTGGACCTGGGTGGCGG